>NC_035445.2:155687328-155900997 GCF_002127325.2 Helianthus annuus
CTCTTGCAGTTGCTTAGACAGTTCTTCCCGTTCAGTTGGAGCTAATCGATACGGTGCGCGGGCTATTGGTGCTGCTCCTGGAGCGAGTTCAACCTGGAATTCGACCTGGCGATGAGGCGGTAGACCAGGTAAATCTTCAGGAAACACTTGAGGAAATTCGCGTACAACTGGGATATCCTCTATTCTCTTCTCTTTCGTTGATGCATCAGTAACAAGTGCCAAAATGGCAGTGTGCCCCTTTCGTAAACATTTCTGAGCCTTCAGGAAGGAGATGATGCCAACCACAGCACCACTCTTGTCGCCTTGAACCTCGAGAGGTTCTTTACCAGAACGGGGTATACGAATGATCTTCTCCTTACATAGGATCTCTGCTTGCTGTTTGGATAACCAGTCCATACCAATGACGATGTCGAAACTACCCAGAACTATAGGAATGAGGTCGATTGAGAAAGTCTGACCAGCGAGGATAAGATTACAACCCTGAACTATGTGTGTGGCCTCTAGGCTTTTACCATTAGCTAACTCTACGACATGTTTGGTGTTTAAGGGAGTTGGTGCACGTTTTAACATTTGGCTAACTTTCAAAGACACATAACTAGTATCCGCACCCGAATCAAACAATACAGTAACATAAAAGTCGTCAAGAAGAAACTTACCCATAACAATGTTGGGATCGTTTCTGGCATCACCCTACCCCAGCACAAATGCACGACCCCTTGCGCCGTTGTTCCCATCATTGTTGTTTCCCCCATTATTGTTCCCGTTGCCTTGGTTATTGTTGTTGTTGTTGTTGTTCTGGTTTCGGTTTAACTGAGGGCAGTGTCTTTTGAAGTGACCTTCAGCGCCACAATGAAAGCATCCTTTGTTGCCCTGTTGCTGATTCTGCGGTGTTTGCTGCGGCTGCTGATTCTGGTTCGCAGGCCGCGGGCTCCTACAATCCTTGGCCTCATGACCCATCTTGAGGCACCTCTGATAGCGACCCTTGTTGCACTGGCCACTGTGATGCCTGTTACAGTTGTTACACCTTGGGAGGTTCCCTCGATAACCACCCTGCTTGTGACTGCCCGAAGATTGCTGACTAGGGTTCTGATAGTTGTCAGTCTTTCGCTGCTGAACCTGAGACTGAACGGAAGCTGAACCTTTGCTGGAATCCCCCTCCCATTTTCTCTTGTTGTCACTGGGGGTAGCAGGAGTAGCTGCTGAAGTGGTAGCAGTAGCAGTAGCGCTGATACGTTTAGGCAGCCTGTTTTGTTCCACTGCCTGATCCGTGAGGCGATGAGCAAGTCGCTGAACATCCTGGATGTTGTTAAGGTTAGCCGATGTCACATGGCTCTGAATTTCTGGTGCTAACCCCTTGAGGTACAACTCAATGCGCTTGACTGGAGGGTCCACCATAGTTGGACACAAGATGGCCAGCTCGTTTGACCGTTTCGCATAAGCTTTGATTTCCGACCCTGTCATTTTCAGATGGCAAAGCTCCACTTCCAACTTGTGGATGTCATCACGCGTGCAGTATTCTCATTTGATGAGCTCTTTGAAATCATTCCATGGGGTGGCGTTAGCAGCTGCCAGCCCTAGTATCTGAACTTGCGCGTTCCACCAAGTTAGCGCAATCCCTTCTAAAGTACCAGTGGCGTATTTCACCCTGCGAGCCTCAGGGCATTCACACATCTCAAATACCTTCTCAAGCTTTTCGAACCAATGGAGGAGTCCAACCGCTCCTTCAGTGCCACTAAACAGGACGACAATCCATGAAGTTCTTGAAAGTGCAAACAGGTTGCTGAGCGTGTTGACCTATTGTGTAAGAATAGGACAAGGTTAAACACAAGAGTTGGTTGAGGAATGTAGGATCTAAAGATCCTAGTATGAGTTACGACTGCAGGGTATACCTCCTGCGTGTGCAGCTGCAAGTGCCGCAACAACTTGTTCGTTGATAAGAGCCGTAAACTGGGCTTGAGTCAAGTTAATACGTCCAGCCATGATCTTCATAGCAAATGTAACATAAGTGAGAGAGGTTCGCGAATAGTGCGATGACAGAAGAGAGTAAGCACACAAGTGTTCTCAAGCAATAACGAATAGTAAGCAATGTAATCTAAGCATACCACGAGCAAAATTTTATGTAATTCTAGCATGTAGGCAATAAACATAAACCTTATTACCTAGGATGTTGAGTCATGCACGTGGAGCGAGGCGTCGTTGTGGATCGTTGAGCACTGTACTGGTTATAGTATGGTTTTAATAAAAAACATTTTCCTCATATTAAAACCAAGTTCTCTATAACCAATGGCTCTGATACCAATCTGTCACACCCCCAAAATCCACACGCGGAGTACCACCGCTTGGAGGTGTGACTGACCAGGATCAAGCCACCAATCATATAGAACAATGTAAATAGTAAAAGTAAATGTCATTTAACCAAACCAATCCATATGAAAGGTGTTCAAAACATAAATATAAATCCAACGTTTAGCGGAAGCATATGAGTAAAAGCCCAACATAAATAAAGTATGTAATGTCATAATGTTTAATCAAAGCATTCACGATCCTTGTCCACAACGACCGCGTCTCCCAGTGCAAGCTCCATGTATACCTAACGACCTGCAAGGCATGTAACAGAGAGTCAACAACTAGTTGAGCGAGTTCACAGTAAGTAAGTTCGTAATGGTAAGTTTGTTCGTAACGTGTGGCTCTACTAGGCCGATAGTATGTTCTATTGGTGGGGGCTTCCCATGTTTGCATATACACTAGACTATTCGTAACCATAAGTGTTCTTCTTAACCCGAGAACAGTAGTACGTATGAGCTTTACGTAGGTTTTACGTAAGTGTCCTTCTTTACCCGAGGACAGTGGTACGCGTGGGGTTTACGTAGGTTTTACATAAGTGTCCTTCCTGACTCCGGAAGACAGTAGCATGTGTGAGTTTACGTAGGTTTTACGTAAGTGTCCTTCCTGACTCCGGAAGACAGTAGTATGCACTTGTTTACGTAGGTTTTACGTAAGTGTCCTGCTTAACCCGAGGACGATGGTAGATAGTCTAGTAACAGTGTAAGTACGAGTAATTGTTCAATCTCATCATTCAACCCATTCCCAATCACCCGGGAATCCCATGCCTTGGTAAGGAGTGTGAACTCACCTTGGTTTGCTCGGTTTGTTAGTGCTTCTAGCGTAAATAAATGATTAGGTCCGTTACACACGACCTAGGGTACATTGCACATAAACTCGATGTAAGTGTCTACGTTCAATTAGGGTTTTCAATTCCTTAATGTCCAAACAGGTCAGCATGGCATAGATTGCATATACATACAATAACATGTAGTGACATGCATACAGTGGCATACAATGATATATACAGTAACACACTTAAGAACAGAACAACAACCTTGGACCCCTTTTATGATTGAAAACTCAGACAGTACATTATTCATGAAAGTCGGACCTTATGGCATTCCATAATACTCAGACATGTTGCACATAAATGAAACTCAGACCATGCAAGCATCACAAAGCTCGGACATACATTACATATGAAATTCGGACAAGCATCAAGCCAAAACTCGAACAATGCATTGCCTTAGAAATTCGGATCATTCAACATTCTTGGTTAAAAAATCAGACCATATGGATAAAACAAAGCTCGGACTAGATCTTTCAAGCATAAACTCGGACTACACAGCCTTTACAAAAATCGGACCTACATAACACTTAAATAATTCGGACCATGAAATTCAAGCTCAAAAGTCGAACCATATCATCTCTCAAAAGTCGGACCAACTTATTTATTAAAATTTCGGACCACTTGTGTGATTTATAAAGTTCGGACCTTGTGTGAGCTATAAAGTTTGGACCATGTGTATATCATTCAAGAAAGTCGGACTATGTTAAGCATGAAAAGGTCGGACCCTACACTTTATCACATATACAAAACTCAGACTATTACAAGCAACAAAAGTCGGGCCCTTATACATTCATAGAGTTCGGACCTTTCATACATTCAAGAAGTTCGGACCTTTCATACATTCAAAAGTTCGGACTACATGCAAAATCAAACATCGGGCCAACCATCAATCATGCGAACATTCAACTTCAATGTGTTAGTGCATTTCTGTCCATCGCCTCCGTCATTTCCGTTCGTAGCAGAAACAGAAGAACTTTAGTGATTATAATGTAATATCTTGTTACTAAAAGGCAAGGTGGCATTATTGTAAATAAGGAAAGATTCCTTATCACCTTTGGCCTATAAATAGAACCTTTAGGGTTCTCATTTAGAACTTTTGCCATTTGGAACTTTGGAGCTTAGAGGTTAGAGAGAGAAGCTAGAGAGAGAAAGTAGAGAGAGAAAGGCAAAAGGTGATTCGTGTTGCTTGTACATTTTCATACGTTTATATAGAATCACAGATTGAGTACGTCTCGCGTGTTTCGGTGGTTCACGTTCACGGATTCCGCACGTCGAACGTGTCATAAGCAATTGTTTCGGAGTCAAATCGGTCCTAACAAGTGGTATCAGAGCAGGAGCTCGATTGCACGGATCAAACGCACGAATTCGCACAGAAATTCATCAGATTCAGAGTCGTTTTCACTCAGTTTTGTCAAATTTCTTCACTCTTCATCTTCTTCACGTTTTTATCTGAAAATCGCAAAATTAAACAACTTTTTACGGTTAAAAATTGCTGATTTTTTATATGTTGTGCGAAACTATCTGATCTACAAGCCTACAAATTTTCAGGTCAAAATTCCAAGCCGTTTGGGAGAAATCTGCATTTTTGTGAACGTTTTTGCTGAAACTGTTCGTCTATCTGTTCATCAGTTCTTGTTCGATCGAGTGGCTCACTCGATCGGCTAGCAAAAAGTGTTGTTCAATCGAGTGGCTCATTCGATCGGTTAGGAAGTTTTTTTTAATCGAGTAGGTAACTCGATCGGCTAGGATTTACTAACCGATCGAACAGCAGACATATTCCCAGCCGATTGGCTAGGAAGTTTCATTCAATCGAACAGCATTTAACTGTCATTCATTAAAGGGTTGACTATTTGACTCTAGTCGATCGGCTAGTATTTACTAACCGATCGAACAGCAAGACATAAGTTACTAACCGATCGGCTAGGAAACTTTGATCGACCAGCATTCTCCTCGATCGGCTAGCTTCCAGCCGAACGACCAGCATACCTGTCCTATCCACCGTCACACATAACCAATCTGTTTGCAATTCGTCACATTGTGTCATCATAAATCAGCTTTAAATCAGACAACTTTATCAGTTTTCGACTGATCATAACTGAACGACAGTTAAAGGTTCAATTAGCAAAGTGTATGTGTTAGACCATGTGACTTTATCAGAATTGATTAGGCAAAAACATTTATATTTGAGGTCAAATTAGATTGTTTTGAATTAATAAAGTGTCAGACTTAATAAAATTCTATAAGACATCACGTGATCGGTCCAATCAGAATTTTATCAATATCAATTGTTGTCGACCCATTCATTGTGTGTGTCTGCCCATTTATCACAAACCCATGTGATTCAAAATTATGGTCCAATAGAATTCAAGTTCATTTGCTAATTGTCTGCCACTTAGAGAATTAATTGACATTAATTGCAAAGCATATGATATTAGTTTGTCATGTGAATTTCTAGACACAAGGTAAATTGTGGTCCAATGAGATGCTAATAGATTTGAATATTGACGGCTACTTTTGTATGAATATATGATATAGAGTTTTAGGCCCTATCAAATTATAGTGCTTTTAAACATTTGTCGATCATAAAAATTGTTTGTTGTGAGTCAAATCCACTATAATTGAAAGGTCAAATTGAAAGCATATTAGCATTAAGTGTCGGCCCTTTCAGATCCTTTGTCATTTTGTCGGCCCAATCAAGATTTTTTAGATATAACCGACCCACTAAATATTTGAGGCCCAATCAACAATTGTTTTATCAGTTCTTGCCCCCATTTAATTGAAGGTCCAATGATAGTGTAGTTTTTTTTTTAATCATTGACAGCCATTATTTTTGAATGTTACAAATGATTGAAGTGTGAGGCCCAATCAATGACGGCCCATGTGCAAGAATATTAAGATGAAATATATGTGCCGCCCAACTAATAGTTAGACAGCCAATGAGATTGATTTGAATATTAAAATTGTCGGTCTTTGATTTCTTAAGACACTATATTTCAAGTGAACAAAATTAGCGACACATTTGTCTTTTAGTACCATGAGTTGAAGTGAAAACCGATTGATCAATTTTGTCGGGAAGTGTCTTCATTCGGCTAGGAATCTCGATCGGCTAGCATAGCATTGTATTCAATCGAGTAGCCCACTCGATCGGCTAGGAAGTGTCTTCAATCGAGTAGCCCACTCGATCGACTGGTGTACTCGATCGAACAGCAGCGTTAATTGTCACTCGATCGGCTAGTAACATTTCGCTTGATCGGCTAGCAGGACATCTCACTCGATCGGCTAGCAGGACATTTTCATTCGATCGACTAGCACTGTCTTGGTTCGACCAGTTCACTCGATCGGCTGGTGTATTCGATCGAACTGCACAAATCACTATCAATTGTTCAAACTCCCGTGCATACAAGTTGATTGATATTTTTGAACTAATCATTTGTTTACGTGATTGATTCAGGTGATTCAAGTGATTGTGATTCAAGGTAATTCAAGAAGTTCAAACCATGGCTGAGGAATTCTATAACATGTTTTTCAACGCGTTCACATCCGAAGCGTCCGAGATTGCAAATGTTACACCAAAAACCATCACGAAGGCAATCAATGAGAACATCAAGCATGATAACTTTTACGGAACGCACTCAAAGCCGCCAACTCTCAAAAGTATTGAAGACTATACTTGGTGGAAAGAACGGTTCATCAATTGGGCGAAAGCGTATGCACATGAAAGTTGGTTCTGTTTAGAGTATGGATACGAAAAGCCAAAAGATGACAAAGGTGAAGAACTACCGTTCAAAAGATTCTCCAGAGATGACAAAGCAGAATTTGCCGCCGAACAAAGGATGATTGCATTGATACAGTCAGCAATTAGGAATGATATATTTGCATTGCTTAATCATAGTGGGTCATCCAAATCGGTTTGGGAAGCTTTACGTGTTAAAGCTGAGGGTGGCAAACAGATAAAAAAGAACAAAACCGCTTTACTTAAAAAAGAATTTGATCTTTTTGATGGTTTAAAAGGAGAATCGGTGAGGCAAATGATAGAGAGATTCTGTCACCTAAAAAATGAACTTGAGAGATTTGAGATAGCTAAAACAAGAGAAGAAATTATCGATAAAGTAATTGAAGCGTTACCACGAGTTGATCAGTGGCAAACGTTTGTCTTTATTTTGAAAAATGATGCTTTATATGATACGATTTCTCTTGATGCATTGTTTGAAAAGATTGAGAGTCATGACCTGGAGCTGCAAAAACAAAGCAAGATGACTGATTCCTCACATCAACAGAATGTCGGCTTGTATTACAAAGGTAGTGTACCTTCAGAGAAAGGCGTTGGTTCACCAAAGACAGCGTTCAGTGGTGAAAAGATGAAGGAACCACAAACAACGTCAACAAGTCATCACTCTGGATATCATTCATCCTCACAAACTAATTCTGAAGAAGGAGAGGAGATTTTGTGCAACATTGCTCTTAAACTAAAGAATTCTTCTTCGATGAGCATCAATGCAGCAAAGCAGCAAATGAGCTTTCTTGCATCTGTTCTGGAATCATATGAAGGTCTTGTAGCTGGAAAAATCGGTAATTCTGAATTGACAAAAGAAGACTACGACCAGATTGATCCAGAGGAGATGGAGCTTATTGATATTCGTTGGTGTTTGGCAAGCTGCATTCGAAGAGCTCAAAGATACATGGAAATTACTGGGAAACAATCTCTTGGTGGTCCATCAACGAAGCTTGGATTCGACAAGTCAAAAGTGACCTGCTTCAGATGCAAGCAAAAGGGTCATTTCAAAAGAGAGTGTAAGAATGCAGAAGTTGCTGAAGTAAATGAACGTCCTTTCAACGATGACTATTATCGAAAGGCGATCTACCATCGAAGCAGAGAAGAGCCAAAGTTGATTGAAGATAAACCCAAGGATAAATCAAGAGCTTGTTTTGTCATTCACGATGATGAAGGGTTTGACTGGAGCGAAATTTGTCCAGAAGAAGATCGTTTGGAGAATGTTCGAAAAATAGCTCATGGCAGGGCTATTACAGAGAAAAGAAAGTTTGTTTTCATCGCTGAGATTCAAGATGAAAACAAAGACAAAGATACTGCTGAAATCCATGAAGAAAAAGTAGAGATCAAGGAGAAAACTCGAGAAGAGATCTTGAGTGAGAAGACTTACAGAGAAAGAAATGTGGTCTACAACAGAATGGATGAAATGCAGGAAGAGTATGAAAGTGCTGTCAGCAACAGAAGATGGGATAAAAAGAGAGAATGTTACTACAACCGAGAAGGTGAACCGGTTGTTCCAAAGAAAGACATAATTTTTGATGATGTTCTTCTTGTTGTCCCGTTGAGAGCCGAATACTACAGAAGGGTGATGAAAGATGATGCATACGTTAAACAGTATGAAAAAGATATCAGATATGCTATGCTGTCATGTTTGAGAAAAAGGGATGAGGAAAGAATGAAGAAAAATGTTGAAGAGATGGTGGATAATTTGAAGAAGGTTGCTGAAAAGGTTGTTGAAGCAGAAGTTGTGAAAGAAGCTGTTATTGAAGAACAACAGATTGAAGAAGAGGTAAAAGAAGAAGAAAAGAAGGATGAAAAGTCAGAAGATGGTGATGTTGGTGAGGAAGTCAGTGCTGAAGAAAAGAAGAATGATGCTGAGATGAAGCAGATAGAAGCGGCTGAAAACACCAAAGTGCCAAACACTGAGGTACATTCTGATTCTGAAATCTTAAAACAAATTGAACAGTGCAAGAAATGCATGGAACCGTGCAGAGCTTGTACTGAAAAAGATGAGCAATTTAGAACAAGAGATCTTGAATTCACAAAAATCGAAAACATTTTCAAAGAAAAATGCAAAGAAATGCTAGAAAAAGAAAAGGTTTTAAAAGAAAATGATGAAAAACTTTTGGAAAAATGTAACAAATTGGAGAAAGAAAATGAAGTTTTGAAGGAAAACGTTTTGAAAATAACAAATGAATGTGAACAAAAAGAAAATGTGGTTCAAGAAATGAAGAAAGAATACGACTCAATGAAAATATCATATCATATTATAAAAGAGTCATATGAAAAGGTGAAAGACGAAATGAAATATGCTCAATCAAGAATGAATTATATGTCAGAAACAACTAAAGAGCTAAAACGAATGTATGCTATAAAACAAGATGTTGTTAACTCCTACATTGAAGATGTTGCTAAGTTAAAGCAACAGATTGCTGATTTAGAACAGGATAACAACAAGCTAAAAAGTTACCATATGTCGTCATATGTGCTTGAACGAATTTTCAATATAAAACCGGGTGATGGTGAGTCTGAGCAGAACAGGAAGGGCATTGGCTCAGAGTTTCATCAAGTTCCACCACCGGAAAAGTTTGCATTTTATGATGAAGAAAAGGTCGAAAAAGCTTTCAACATGGTAGACCAATTGCTAGACAACATTGACATAACCTATTCCAAATCTGATGATTCTCATGATTCAGAGGTGGTAGGTAAAGTCGTTGAAAGTGTGTTGAACGAAGAGTTGGTTGATACAGGTAAATCTGAATCACAGGATGAAGATGAAGGAAATCTTCATGATGGATATCTGAAGAACACAAAATCCAAGAAAAATTTGAATGATGATTCAAAGGGATTGGTTTATACCATGATTGGATCAGACAAATTATTGTTAGATGTTGTATTCCCGATTCAGAATGTGATTTCAGAAAAGATTGACAAAGTTTTCAATATGGTTGAGATTGAAAAATCTGAAATTCCAAAGTTTGCTGGTAAAGGTCACAAAACTTTTTATAACAAACCTGGTTACAAGAAGAAAAACATGAAGGCTGGGTTGGGTTATAAGAAGAAACAAAATTGGAATAAAAATGAAACTCCGAATTTTCAGGCAAAAATGAACTTCGTTCACGGAACAAGTTCAGAAGAAGAGAAAGATCTCAAATTTAGACAACAGTCTAATGAAGAGTTTCATGCTCAGAAAAAGCAACAACAACAGGTCAAAGATGTCTCAAAGAGAACATGCTTTAAATGTGATCAAACAGGACATCTTGCTCGCAAATGTCCAAATCTGAAACCTGTTGGTGTTGAGACGAAAAAGAAGTCTGTTTATGTTCAAAAACAGAAATCTGAAGTTGTGGATCAAAAGTCAACCAAGTTTGAATCAAAGCAAACTTGGAAGCCAAAATTGTCAAAGGCTGACTCACAACAAACATGGAAACCAACGATACCCAAACTTAGAACAACACAAAGTTGGAAAACAACTGTTGATGCAACAAAACCAAACCAGTTTTGGAAACCAAAAGATGTTGTTCAGAGTCCAAATGTTCAAAAAGAGTCACATTTTTACAAACGAGGGACTCCAAAAGGTCAAACATGGTCTATTAAGAAACAAATGACTTCAGTAAATGGTGAAAAAGTTGAAGCTAATGTTGAAAAAGTCTTTGTTCAAAATGACAAAGATTTTCCGAAGCTAAAAGATGCATATTGTGTTGAAATGCCTAAGGTTCAACGGACCTGCGCTAAATTGTTCAAGTGATTGAATTGAATTTGAATGTGCAGGTGCTTCTGAAGAAAAGTGAATGTCAACCAAAGGAGAATCGAAGCAGCCTGGCACAGGAGGCTGCTGATCCCTGCAACGGTTAATCAGGGAGTTTGATTGATTTCTGTATATAAATAAACAATATTCTCAAAAACTTAAAAAACTGAAAAATTTAAAAACCAAAAATATGTTTTCATTTTGTCAAAATTTGAAAAATCAAAAATATGTTTGTTTTTAAAAATACAAAAATTCAAAAATATGTTACTTGAATTTGCCGGAACTCCCAGGTTGGTAATTGAGGAGTAGGAATCGGCATCTTTCTTGAGATATGTTTCATCAAGGACATTAAGTTGTACTTGATTTAACTTTCGTATTAGTTGATGAAAGAACAAGGTGATGAATAAACCCCATGTTTGAATTAAACAAAACTTATTTTCCGGAAAAACCATTTTGATTAAAACAAACTTAAATGTTTTGAAATCATAATGGGAAAATAGTTTGTTTGTTAGGGGATGTTCTGATTGAATATGCCGAAACCCTCATGACGGATCAAACATGATTAATTTCATAAGATTGAAAAACGGTTTTCAAACTGTAAAAGATCAAGGTGTTGTAAATCATGGGGGTACATTATGTTTTCTGCAAATCAGTGCATGAGAAGCAGAAAATGGATAGCGAGACAAAGCTATTAGTATCAGGTTGTAAAATTTTCTTTAAATGGTTTTAAATTTTAGGGGGAGTAAGAATTGTCAGAAAATCCAAAAACATTAGAAAATTTGAAAAAGCCAAAAACATGATAAAATTCAAAAATTGAGTTTTTGTGTAAAAAGAGGAAATGATAGTACATTAGTAGACAATCACAGTACGCTAAAGAATTGTAATGCTATAATGTGATAAACGGTCTCACTGATGATATGCCAGTAGATTTTTACACACTTAGTAAATTGTTTTTGAGATATAAACCTAAATTTCAAACTTACTTATTCGTGGGGAACATCTCTCGGATATATAGGTAACCCCTGAAATCTCGTTTGAAAGGTCTCTTATTCTGATATACTAGGTTTTTATACTCAATAATGTCTGGGGTATTATTCCGGGACTTCTGCTGAACGGAAGTTCTGACCTAGTCCTTGGATAATACTTTGCCTCAAATGCTTGAAACACAGCATTAGCCCTCAGTTGATTAGACAATAAAATTGATAATCATCTGTTGTAGCTAAAAGATCCTCTAAAGGGGACATACCAAAGTCGAAACTGATATCTCTCTGCGCATACGGAAGTATCGACCTGAGATCCCTCAGTCCTCGCATTTAACCCCTAATTTATGTACAGATATCATTGTAGTATATTCACCTGTAAGACTGAATATTGAGATTCTGGATACGGGAGTATATTCTAAGGTGGGACACACGAATAAGTTTAAGTTTTTAAAACACTAATCTCGTATCTCGAATCAATTGAAGTTTGTGTGAAAATTTAAGTGGATCAGTATACTGACAATCTAAGTGAATCGTTTAGAACTTAAAGTGTTTAAAGCTCAACGGTACTAGTGATTCGTCATAAACTGATATGATCCTCTGGCACGAACTCAAACAAAAACATTGTATGTAAATATGTTTGTACATATTTCTATACTACTTTCTATTTTCAGAAAAATACAAAAAGATTTTGATTTCTGCTTTATTTTCGACAACCGATGTCTGAGTGCTACGTTTCAAAATCTAAGTATGCTAATCGTGTTTCTGAAAATCAATCAAGATCATTGATTTGAAACTTGAAGTTTAAAATTAAAAATCAAAAACAGCTTATGATATCTCCAAGGTCATTAATTTGGACTTGGATGATCAACCGTAAAGGATTTGGATGCTCATTTCGTTAAAATCTGTTGTAAAAGATACAGTTTTTGATTTTGGATGCTTAAATAATCTTTGAAGCATTTTGATAGGGGAAGAGAGTCAAGATAATCCTGGATATATTCATATTATTATATCTTTAAAATCAGGATCTTGATTTAGAAAGTTTACAGAGCTAGATTACGATTTCTGGACAAATTCAAAACATTGTCACTTATAAATGTATGAGTGTTGCAGATGATATTCCAGACTACGATCCCGAGAGCCGAGTCTGAGGGGGAGTCTGAAGACGAGCTCAACGCTAACGGAAGCGTGTAAGGAGCCAGGTATTATTTCTGAAAGAGCTTGTAACTGGAAAGCCAGGTGTCGATCCCAAAGCACGGAAGCTTGACGAAAGGGGGAGCCTGAAGAGTTTACCGAAAGGCGGAGCTGAAGCTGAAGACAGATCAATCGGGATTCTGTTCCAGCAAGAGGGAGTCTGTATTTACTGAAAACGTGTTAAATCTTCAAGAAGAATCAGAAAGAGAGAGAAAGAAAAGTCGCTACGAGTTTGACTACGGATTGACTACGGCAATATCCAAGGGGGAGTCTGTTAGTGCATTTCTGTCTATCGCCTCCGTCATTTCCGTTCGTAGCAGAAACAGAAGAACTTTAGTGATTATAATGTAATATCTTGTTACTAAAAGGCAAGGTGGCATTATTGTAAATAAGGAAAGATTCCTTATCACCTTTGGCCTATAAATAGAACCTTTAGGGTTCTCATTTAGAACTTTTGCCATTTGGAACTTTGGAGCTTAGAGGTTAGAGAGAGAAGCTAGAGAGAGAAAGTAGAGAGAGAAAGGCAAAAGGTGATTCGTGTTGCTTGTACATTTTCATACGTTTATATAGAATCACAGATTGAGTACGTCTCGCGTGTTTCGGTCGTTCACGTTCACGGATTCCGCACGTCGAACGTGTCATACGCAATCGTTTCGGAGTCAAATCGGTCCTAACACAATGTAACAGTTACGTTTTTACGATCAAGAAACCCTAGTTTTCATACATTCAAAGTGCAGTAATCTAATCAGCGAATCAAACATCTCTATCTTACAAGCATCTCATTGTCAAGCATTTGATTACACTACTAATCATAAACCATTTCACAATAATCAGAATTGACCAAAACACAGAGCCATTATATGTAGAACTAGGGTTTTGCATGAATCACATAATCAAAGATAATCAACAAGAAATCATTAAACGATTACCTTGGATTAATTCTAGATGGATTGGAAGATCAAGATTGATGCAAGAGAACTTGTGCCAATGAGGAAGAAGATGATTGTAGGAGAGGGTTGCAGAGAAATCTTGTAGGTACGTATGATGATTGTGATATGATTGTGAGGGAGGTTAGGGTTAAGGGTGATTAAGATTTCACTAACTACTCTACTCACCCCTAAGTATAATCTTTTACATAAAACACACCCATCACAATATAATTTACACCCCCAAAATCCACACGCGGAGTACCACCGCTTGGAGGCGTGATTGACCAGGATCAAGCCACCAATCATATAGAACAATGTAAATAGTAAAAGTAAATGTCATTTAACCAAACCAATCCATATGAAAGGTGTTCAAAACATAAATATAAATCCAACGTTTAGCGGAAGCATATGAGTAAAAGCCCAACATAAATAAAGTATGTAATGTCATAATGTTTCATCAAAGCATTCACGATCCTTGTCCACAACGACCGCGTCTCCCAGTGCAAGCTCCATGTATACCTAACGACCTGCAAGGCATGTAACAGAGAGTCAACAACTAGTTGAGCGAGTTCACAGTAAGTAAGTTCGTAATAGTAAGTTTGTTCGTAACGTGTGGCTCTACTAGGACGATAGTATGTTCTATTGGTGGGGGCTTCCCATGTTTGCATATACACTAGACTATTCGTAACCATAAGTGTTCTTCTTAACCCGAGAACAGTAGTACGTACGAGCTTTACGTAGGTTTTACGTAAGTGTCCTTCTTTACCCGAGGACAGTGGTACGCGTGGGGTTTACGTAGGTTTTACATAAGTGTCCTTCCTGACTCCGGAAGACAGTAGCATGTGTGAGTTTACGTAGGTTTTACGTAAGTGTCCTTCCTGACTCCGGAAGACAGTAGTATGTACTTGTTTACGTAGGTTTTACGTAAGTGTCCTGCTTAACCCGAGGACGATGGTAGATAGTCTAGTAACAGTGTAAGTACGAGTAATTGTTCAATCTCATCATTCAACCCATTCCCAATCACCCGGGAATCCCATGCCTTGGTAAGGAGTGTGAACTCACCTTGGTTTGCTCGGTTTGTTAGTGCTTCTAGCGTAAATAAATGATTAGGTCCGTTACACACGACCTAGGGTACATTGCACATAAACTCGATGTAAGTGTCTACGTTCAATTAGGGTTTTCAATTCCTTAATGTCCAAACAGGTCAGCATGGCATAGATTGCATATACATACAATAACATGCAGTGACATGCATACAGTGGCATACAATGATATATACAGTAACACACTTAAGAACAGAACAACAACCTTGGACCCCTTTTATGATTGAAAACTCAGACATTACATTATTCATGAAAGTCGGACCTTATGGCATTCCATAATACTCAGACATGTTGCACATAAATGAAACTCAGACCATGCAAGCATCACAAAGCTCGGACATACATTACATATGAAATTCGGACAAGCATCAAGCCAAACTCGAACAATGCGTTGCCTTAGAAATTCGGATCATTCAACATTCTTGGTTAAAAATTCGGACCATATGGATAAAACAAAGCTCGGACTAGATCTTTCAAGCATAAACTCGGACTACCTAGCCTTTACAAAAATTGGACCTACATAACACTTAAATAATTCGGACCATGAAATTCAAGCTCAAAAGTCGGACCATATCATCTCTCAAAAGTCGGACCAACTTATTTATTAAAAGTTCGGACCACTTGTGTGATTTATAAAGTTCGGACCTTGTGTGAGCTATAAAGTTTGGACCATGTGTATATCATTCAAGAAAGTCGGACTATGTTAAGCATGAAAAGGTCGGACCCTACACTTTATCACATATACAAAACTCAGACTATTACAAGCAACAAAAGTCGGGCCCTTATACATTCATAGAGTTCGGACCTTTCATACATTCAAGAAGTTCAGACCTTTCATACATTCAAAAGTTCGGACTACATGCAAAATCAAACATCGGGCCAACCATCAATCATGCGAACATTCAACTTCAATGTAACAGTTACGTTTTTACGATCAAGAAACCCTAGTTTTCATACATTCAAAGTGCAGTAATCTAATCAGCAAATCAAACATCTCTATCTTACAAGCATCTCATTGTCAAGCATTTGATTACACTACTAATCATAAACCATTTCACAATAATCAGAATTGACCAAATGTCACGGCCCTCGGCCCCGGTTTGACCCGGTTCCAGAGCCGCGAGGCAGGAAACCTGCGGTATCTAATTTAGGCGACAGCGGAAGTCTTTTACTACAGGATCTTTTCACCGAAAATGCTTGTTTCATATATTACACAAAGGTTTAGGGATAGAATCCCATAATTTACAATAAGTTGATTTCACAAAGAAATCTTTATTTTCCAAATCATGTTTATTTTATTTATTCACAATGAGCCACTTCTCTGAGCTTGTAGTGCTTTACTGCACTTTTCCTGGATCACACAGATCACCTGAAACATGTTTGAAAAAGGTTTTGTCAGCGGGGAAATACTGAGTGAATCATTCATTTTTCTAAAACGACCCGTTAGTCATAATTTACAGTATTAAGAGCGATTACAATGTTTCTGATATCAATCCAACTACCCACAGTATTTGTCACTCGACCAACCATTGGCTAACCCATTTGTCCAATGGTGTCTGTGACTGTGGTCAGATCACCCCTTGGC
Organism: Helianthus annuus; assembly: GCF_002127325.2. Taxonomy (NCBI): domain Eukaryota; kingdom Viridiplantae; phylum Streptophyta; class Magnoliopsida; order Asterales; family Asteraceae; genus Helianthus; species Helianthus annuus. Next base: position 155,703,812 of record NC_035445.2, read on the forward strand.
CACCCGTTTGTCCAAGTGTGACGGGAAACAAGTAATGTATACAAACCCCCACATACCGGCTGTAATTTGGTGATTACATAGACTTAATCCCTGTAATTATAACTTTGAAAATAATTTGGAGTTTTGTAAAACATTTGATAAAAAGAGAATGACTCACAAACTGTGAGAAAAGAGTTTATAAAAGGGGAATGACTCACATTGCAGATTTAACGAGCAAGATATAAGCCTACTGATTAGCCTCGATTAAACCTAATTTAACACAATGCACACACAAACGGGTTAGTAACTAATACAGCAGTTACGTCAATTCACGAGATTAAACCTTCACAAATATTATCGAGTGCAATACTTAATAATTCAATCGGATTCACAACGAATAACAGAGCATAGTCCGAATTCGAACAGCACTCAGATATTTAAGTCGAAATCACGACGAATACTCAAAGTACAAGCTCAATTTGAGCAGCACTCGGACAATCGTTGGATAGTTATAATCGATCGGACGTTGAATCGTAATAGCGATCGAGTTATTACCCTGATTGCGGCAGCACCTCGTGATCAGTGTGTGTGTTGGACTGTTTTGCTTATAACTCAACGTATATTATGAATTTTAACGTCGAACGAACATCTGAATTCAAGTCCCAACCCCCTCTATATATACTGAAATTTGGTACCTCCCGCGTGTCGCGACAGGTTTGCCCGTGCCTGTCGCGTGTCGCGGGGCACACCCCTATGGCCTAGGGTAGCCTTGTCGTGGGTATAGGCCTGCTGAGTCGCTATTTTGAAATTTCAGAATTTAAACAACGAGTTTCGAAGGATAATTATCATTTAGGGTTTAACCCCCTTGAATTTTAGGGGCCCTGATCCTGATTCTGATTATTCTGAAAATATTAGGGTTAGTGCAGAATTACTTGGGTGTCTCAATTAGGGTTTTCTTATTGCCTAATTATCATCCTAATTATTGATTTTCGTGACAGTTGTTACATCCTCCCCACCTTAAGAAAAATCTCGTCCTCGAGATTTATTGGAATAAATGAGGATATTTGCGCTTCATTTCTGATTCCAGCTCCCAAGTGTATTCTGGTCCTCTCCTTAAATTCCATTTGACTTTGACCAACACCAGTCGTTTGTGTTTGAGAAACTTGACTTTTCTATCTTCGATCTGTAGTGGTTTCTCTATAAACTTCAACTTTTCGTTCACCTCTACATCTTGAAGAGGTACTACCAGGGACTCGTCTGATAAACATTTCTTGAGGTTGGATACATGAAATACATCATGTACTCCAGATAATTCTTCTGGTAGTTGGAGTCGATAAGCAACTGGTCCTATTTGTTGGATTATGGGAAATGGTCCTACGTATCTGGGACTCAGCTTTCCTTTCTTACCGAATCGTACTACTCCTTTCCAAGGAGATACTTTCAACAGTACTGATGTGTGTCGGTGTGTATATAATTTAGATATATATTTTAGCCCCTTTTTACACTTTTAACCAAGTTTTAAATTTATAAAACACGATATTCACTAACACTAAACACACATATGGGCAAGTGCACCCATCGTGGACGTAGTATAGTGTTGGTAAGATACCGAGGTCGTCCAAGGACACAAGAGCTTTTAATACCGGTTTATCCTCAACGTCTAATCAAATCAAAAAGTTAGAAAAATGTTTTAAACTAAGAAAAATAAAAACTAACTAAATGCTGAAACTAAAAATAAAATAAAAACAGATAGACAAGATGAATCACTTGGATCCGACACGTGTGTTAGTATAACCTTTGATTATTTTCGCACTTTTGCACTTGTTTAAGAGATTATCTTAGTTATTGTAGTAGGCCCCTCTTTTGAAGGCGACGTTACCCTCAACCCAGTAGTTTGAGTCAGCAAGGATACAATCCTAAAGGGTCGGATTATTGAAAGATAATGAATTAAGTTATTAATGCAAATTGTGGTAGGCCCCGCTTTTGGCGGTGACGTTACCCTCGGCTAAGTAGTCTGAGTCAGCAGGGATACAGTCCTAAATAGCCGGGTTATAGTATTAATAGTAGTTAACTTATGAGGGGGTCAAAGAGTTTGGATCCCTGCCATCCAATACCTATGGGTATTGAAGGAGATCCTACTAAATTTGACCCAGGTCCCAAGCAGGACCTCTAAACGCTGAACAAGGGCAAGACCCTTACCAAACCGTTCCCTTAACCCCCGACCAGGTAGCCAACATACCTCCATATAGACCGTGGAGATATGAATGGTGAAAATCTTTTATTTTATATAGACAGTAAAATAATGCCAAGACACCACGGACAAACGATAAGGAAAGATCACCTTCAACATAAGTAACTAGTTATTAAAGTCATTAATACAAAACCAAATAAAAAGTGCAAAAGATTAAAAATAAAAAGTATTATACTAAACACTTGTCTTCACCAAGTGATGTAAGAGACTTAGGCAAACATGGCCTTGATTGTCAAGAACTCTTACGATCAATCTTGGATCCCGAGACGACTCACACACTCTACGATGGACAATGGATGATGGTGGTGGATGATGGTGTTATGGTGGTGGTGGGTGGTGGATGAAATGTGAGAGAGGTGGTGTGCCAAGGGATGAGAGAAAATGAAGCCAAGCTCCTCTATTTATAGGCTGAACAGAAGGCTGGACACGGCCCCGTGTCCGCTGGACACGGCCCCGTGCCCGTCTGACATTCTCTCTCTTCATTAATTGTAATTCGCAATTACAATTAATGCGCCTGCTGTACTTTCACCACGCCCCCGTGCCCGCTGGACACGGCCCCGTGGTGGGCAATGGAAGCTTCTACTGGTTTGTCTTTTCTGCTGCTTCCTGGGCACGCCCCTGTGTTCGCTGGACACGGGGCGTGTTCAGACTCTGTTTCTTCTCCTTTGCCTTGGGAGGTGCCGTTGAGGGTCCGGGCAGTCTACTTTTGTTCCTTTTCTTGTATTTATGATAGAATTAGTTGTCTTTTTGCTTCTTTTGTGATTTTGAGCTCATTTCATCCTGAAAATACAAAAGGAAGACAAAAACACTCTTTTTCCAACATTTGTACTTAAAAAGGGTTAGTTTTATGCCTTAATTGATGTGATTTATATGTTGCATTTTACACACATCGAATACCCCCACACTTGAACTTTTGCTTGTCCTCAAGCAAAACTCTTTAAATGTGGCTTACACTCCCAAATAGAATAGGTAGAAGAGAAGTTTTTTAGCTTGTCCTAGAGTGTCGGGAATCCAAGGTCTTTATAGGTTTTATTTTTATTTATTTACAATCATATTCGTTATGATTTATTTTGAACTTTTCATAAGATAAATTACTTATTTGGGCATAGCATGCCTTATTAAAATTCCATTTATATACAAGTTCACATACCTCACGGGAGATCACTCAACACTCGGCCGAAGGTGTATATTTTAGTGAATCACTCGAGAGCGGCATGGAACTTACGCCTTCCATAGGCTTGCCAAGCAATCAATCCTCCTCCTTTTTAACTTTTTACCTTTGTAAATATCAAGAGGACTTTTGGGGTGAAGGGTTAGGCTTGGGTAAAAGGTGGGTGGTTGGGTTAGTGGTTAGTAAAAAGGGCGAAAATCGTAACAAGCGTCGGTTTTCGTGAAGTACCTTATTTTTAGTGACTTTTTATTTTTGAAGTATTTCTCCAAACAAGCTTTTATATAGCTTTTGTTTGTTTTTGACTTCATCACTATATATATATATATATATATATATATATATATATATATATATTTTATCGTCACATAAAAAGGTGAGTTTACGAAAAAGCGAGCTTGTTACTAAAATAAAGGGTGAAAAAAATAAAAAGGTTTTTGGTGGGTAAAAAGGGTTTTGGGGTAATGAAATGAAAGGTTTAGGCTCAAAGGGGCTATCTAGGGGGATTTTGGGTAGGTGATAAAAAAAATGAAAAATAATGGTTTTGAAAGAAAAAAATTGTTAGTCCTAATGCCTCCATCATTTACTTACTTGGGTTTAAGTTGGTAAGGACCGGGAATGTATCGTCGTGGCAAGTTCTAGATTTGTAAGAACCGAGCGGCTATTCACACAAGAAACGAAAAATGAGCATTTAGTCTAAATATGTAAATTTTTATGCTCAATAAAGGCTCAAAAACTCACTTTTGTGGGAATGGGTTTTTATGTGACCAAGTATATATAATCGAATTTTTAACTAAGCTTGTCATGCCGTTTAATAATTTTCTTATGTTGGTTCTTTTTTTATCACGACGCTATCGGTTGTAAACTTGTAAAAAATATAACCTTTTTAGAACTTGTTATTCCCAACTTAAACTAAGACAAGTAAATAAAAAAATGAAAAAGTTTTTGAAAAAATTTGGGGTGTTTAGCGGTTCCAATAGAGTTTTGTGTAAGGCTTGTGTTTAGGATTTTGCAAAATTTCAAGGTTTTAGCATCCCCCCCACACTTAAATTACACATTGTCCTTAATGTGTCCAAAAATAAAGTTTTTGGTTGATTAGAATGTGTAAAAGTGGGTTTAAAAGCAAAGTTTTGTGTTACTGGCATCCTGGACACGGCCCCGTGTTGACCGGGCACGGCCCCGTGGTCAAGTGCCAGTAACAAAAATTAGAGAATTGAAACAGAAGCCTGGACACGGGGGCGTGTCCGCTGAACACGGCCCGTGTCCAGTTACCTGAACTGGGTGATTTTCTGCAATTTTTTGGGCACGGGGGCGTGTTGGGTGAGCACGGCCCCGTGCTAAACTTGCTGTATGTTACGCCCAAAATTTCACCTTCCTAAATGTGATATTATCAAACTATAATTTAACAAAAAATCGGGCATGACCCGTCCATAAAACGAGCATACCCCTGTTTTAAACATAAACAAACTAGATACAATTCTACAATTCGTTCAACAAGATACTACTAAAAACCAATACAACAAATTTTGGATCAAAAACATTTGAACAAGCTAGCGGAAGCGTTTGGTATCGCATAACACGAACACGCGCTCGCTCCGATTCTCCAAGTCGCCAAAATTGAGGATTTACCTACATTCAACAACAAAGCTTTAAAAAGTTAGTCATTATACTTGTTTGCTTATAAAACCGTCATTTTAGTTCCATTCGTGTGCGTACTTTCATTTTTCTTACGCATTCGATTACCCAATTAAATGGGTATGACATATACTCTCATACAACTAACCTGTTAGTAGATGGTGACGACCAAACATATAATATTGTATAAACTAAAACGTCCATAGCATATTCTAACCGCATAAGTTACTTCAATCCGATTATCCTTTCAACATTCAACCGTTTCATTATTATATCAACACTTCGAAAGTCCGACATTCATAACCTGCACTTTCAAACATACTCAATAATAACTTGGTTAGCCAAACCCGTAATCTCAACATATTCATTTACTACATCTTCATAAAAAGGATGTTAACCATTTAAATGCATCCAATCAACTTATATTCCAAACCCAAGGGCATTATTAGTAACGCTAATTCTCAAATGCATCCAAATCATGCATTTGCACATACTTGCACACATACAAACTTACAATCATACACATCTACATACCTAATATACATTTAATCATACCTACAATCATGTATTCATACCTACTTGTTCCGTACGTATTTTTGTATACATTTACATGTAATACATGTCCAACTTCATTACATACATCTATCACACTCTTATATAAATTACATGAGGCTTAGACTTGGGTTTACAACTTATAATCGTCAAGGAAACACTCGAAATCATGTTTGGGAGGCCCGTCGTAGTTCACGGATAATATACCGAAGCCTACGGCGCATAAATCACATAAATAATATTTTTGATAGAACCTTCACCCGGCCGTGTCAGTTCACCACCCGGCCGTGTCAACTCTGCACTTTTCCTAGCCATTAATCCTTACTGAAACGGACATAACTCTCTCATTTTTCGTCCGTTTTGCGTCACGTTTCTTCCTATATGATTGTAATTCAATATTCTATCACGTGATCTTGAAGTCCAACATCCGAGTTAAGGAATTCCTTAACTTATACGTATTCGGCTTGTTATTCATCTATGAATTATTTGACCCATTCGTGCATTTATCAAAATAATCCATTGATTTAACCTCAACTTCATATGAACTTAATAATTAAAACATTATATTACTTAAACAACTAAAGAAGTGATTATAGAAATCACTTACCTTGAGTATTCCAATAAGTGTATTTGTCACCTTGCCTTATCTTGACCCGTTATCCTCCTATGCTTGAGCTCTCCTTGACACGTTCCTATTATCTCATTCCATTACATCCATTCAATAGTTAGTATACGTAATCATACGCATCACTAATCACACTTCTATTCACGTGTCAATCGCTTAACGAGTTCAACATGTATCATAATACTACAATGCTAATCAATCTAACAATTTATCATTCCATCATCACAAAAGTCATACATGAGCTTCTAGCATGCATAATTATGTATTTACATCATGTTCATTATTCTTTCAAAATTCCATACTTAGAATGATAACATTCTCTAAGTTAGGCAACTTGTTTCATACATTAAACATTTCATACCATTTCTTAACACCTTGGTTTTTACACATCCATTCTACTATTTTCTATCAACAACCCGTTTCGACCCGTTGGTGCAATCATATGCATAGACTAGTTGGTAAGTGTTTTAGACACTTAAAACAATCAAATAACTTACTAATAATTTATTAAAATCAGTAGTTCATGATTCATACAAGTGTGCATAACAATACAACTATTTTTAATTAATATTTATACTAAAAATGTGCAGCAACTTTCTGCGCAGCAGCTGTTCACGACACATTTTAACCCATTTATCTTCTGATTCAGTTCTTCATGTTCAAATATGAAATGATCTACACTCAGAGATCTTTCTAAGCATATAAAGATCGTAACAATCGGACATTCCTATGATTTTATATGATTTTTACAAAATCAGCACAGAAGCTGAAATGCTTCCAAACAGCTTGCTGTCAAAACGAATTTACTAACTTTTCATGCTGTTTTGACCCACTAAATCTCATAACCAGCCTCTTACGACCAAATATGAAATGTAATATGCGAAACAACCTTTTCAACGATATAAGGCTCGTTGTCTAACTCCTAATAACGAATGAGATACGGCCTTTACAAGATGACTATCTAAGGCTGTCAAAAGTAACTATTTTACACAAACTTTGTAGGCATTTTATCAAACACCTTGTAAGCATCATAATCATGGTATTCGGTACAAGACTATAAGGCACATTCTTATTAGTTTATCATCATACAACATTCATATTCATTCGGAAATTACAAATTTATCATTCAAGCATTTAGTCGAACACTTGGTGTGCGTATGACATTTTAAACACTATGTACATGTATGATATGCATAACCTACTAGTCCTTTTCACAATGATCAATTCAATCTAGTTTCACATAGTTTCTTAGTCTACAATCAAGTTCATCTAACAACACTCTACTGTTTATACATTCATACTTCAATTTCAAATAACTTTCACTATCATAAAATCACTACATACCACCATACCACTAGAACAAAAATGGGTTTCACTCAAGTTCTTCAATTTCATCAAATTCGAGCAAGATTCTCGTTCTACATGATGATACTAATTCACATACAACTCGATTTCATACAATTTTCACAAATTGTTCAACACCCACTAAATCATGAAGCTTTAAAACAGAAAATTGAACTCACCTTATGATCAATACACTTAGATTAAAGGGTATCTAGACTCATGCATTCGATCAGCCCTCGATTCCCCTTTCAATTTGATGATTTTAGGTTGTTTAGGGTTTTGGTTCCCTTGGTTCCTTCTCTCGATCGCACGCCCAGACCAAACACTGACTAATTTTTGTCAAGTGTTTATTTATAGCATATTTCCATTTTAACCCCTCTATCTTTTAAAACATGCCACTTATTTCATTTCACATACTAACTTGGTTAACTTTATGTGCACATATGCTTTAAACTTTCCATAGTTTATAAAACTTTAATAATAGTAGAAATCTATGTTTATCATTTCTGAAAGTCAAATATTGCGATTAAAACATTGTAATATATCTTACGAAATTTGGCGTGTTACAAGTCTACCCCCCTTAAAGAAGGTTTCGTCCCCGAAACCTTTCTTATTCTTAGTAGACCAATACTACTCTTACCTTTCCATCTATTCATTCACGATGCTTATTACAACATGAATACATTCGGGATCTTGGTCAAAAGTTTGTTTCATACCTAAACATGATTGTACGCATTGTCCTTATGTTCTTAAATTATGTAATTTATTTTCATAATCACATAAAACTCATAATCTGATCCAGAGCTCTTATTAGTGTCGTTTTCACTTTCTATGATGTGTTTCATTCTCTCATTATATCATATACATTATTTCATTATGTTCACCACGAGCAAACCCTATCATCCCGTTACCAACGTCCCTTCCTAAACTTACTTATCCATACTTAAATCACGAAGACTAAGCATTATTTCCATGGTTATTATTGTTATTTATGCCATGCGTATCTTTTCTACAATGTCTTGTTCAAATGAACATGGCCAACAAGCCGAGCATCAAAGTTAGCATTTCTTAAGGATACTTATCGTCTCTTATATTCTATCAGAATTTCCACAGTTACGAGCATTCAAGTTCAATACTACCCGACGATCATTACGAACATTTTGAAATTCACTCCACATTTTGCATTACGGTTTGTATATATACATACATTCTATTCTGACACATCCATTTCTAGTCGAGTACTAACCTCCTATTAAAGTTACACTTCTTTTTATACATACCTGACGGAAGTAAATTCCATTGATTCGTTATCCATACCTTACGATGATCCTTCCTTTCTGATTAGTAACATTGCGTGTCCATTCATCAAGCTCACCTATGAGTACAAAACTTAACATATCAAAACATTAACTACCGAGTTCAAATGGCGATCGCCATCTGACCCGTATGACCCATTTATCCTTTCGACCATTCTTGTACAAAACGCATTTGCATAAATATATTCATATATATATATATATATATATATATATAGAAGTTCAAGCATAAACTAAATCACATCACTTAAGGAACATTTATTTGTTTGGTACGTAATTACTTCACATTCGAATATCTTCATTCTTGTCATTCCTTTGTTCATTTGCTTTACATTTACTTATATGACTTGTTTGACGCAATCATGGTCAAACTATTGACTCTTCTTATGTAGACTAGTTTTCGCCTTTTTATACCTTAAGTCCGCTTCGCGGATTTGAACATTGCATTCATGCCTTTCATTTCTTGAATCCGTCTCGCAGATTCAAGCGTTGCATCCATATCTTTCATTCTTTGAATCCGTCTCGCGGATTCAAGCATTGCATTCGTATCTTTCATTCCTTGAATCCGTCTCGCGGATTCAAGCATTGCATTCGTATCTTTCGTTCCTTGAATCCGTCTCGCGGGTTCAAGCATTGCATTCGTATCTTTCATTCCTTGAATCCGTCTCGCGGATTCAAGCATTGCATTCGTATCTTTCATTCCTTGAATCCGTCTCGCGGATTCAAGCATTGCATTCATATCTTTCATTCCTTGAATCCGTCTCGCGGATTCAAGCATTGCATTCATATCTTTCATTCCTTGAATCCGTCTCGCGGATTCAAGCATTGCATTCATACATTGTTGGTCCGTACTTCTTACGGATTCAACATTTTATTCTTATCACTTGCATTTTGTACTCTTACGTAGTACTCTCAATCTCCTGAGAGTCTTACTACTCATTTCACCCGTACGCCCACCTGCTACCCAATTCTAACGGACATACATGTAACAATTATCGCGGTCTCACGAACGTCATACGTTTCTTGTGTACTGGCCAGGTACACAATCCACGTACTAGTTTCGTGTCTTCGCGTAATCGCCACATTATGCCCGAAGAATTAAGTTTCGGCACGTGTTACATTTTTAAAACTCCTTTACCATGTCGTTGTTATATTCATCTAGATTTTCCTTTCACTTGCCTAATTATACTATTTCATACATCAACGCGTTAAGTATACGTACCAGGGGTCAATTCGTCTTATTACTTGCCTTGATGCCGGTCCTAGACCGCATTCACGGATCATTCCTTCCGAAAAATTGCGATTACCCTTCACATAACCCGCGTGCTCTTGGCCTTATAAATAGCGTATAAATAAATGATTAGCATATTCCGTCTATCTTATCCACTAATCGTGGTCACATATGTCGTACTAGGCCTTATATAGATCTTACACGAACATTCATTAAGCTTTTAGACAATTTAGAAACTCAAAGTACGAAAACAAGGCCTTTACAAGTTTCTTTCCATCGTAACCACTAATTGTGGTTAGATACATCTTATTAGGCATTATTTGGACCCTACATAAACATTCGAATGGGCCTTCGGACAACCCGGTAACTCGAAACGCGAAAATAATACTAAAATAAAATTTTTAGCAGATTGTTACTCCACAAGCCGTCGGCGACGGCCTTACACCCGTCGGCGACGGGTCCTGGAATGTGGCTTCGGCCACTTTTGCCCGTCGGCAGACACTTAGGGCGTCGGGACTAAGGGGGCGTCGGCGACGGCCAGGAGCCCGTCGGCGACGGCCTCCCGTTTGCTGAAACGCTGCTGAATTTCTTTTGAGTGTTCCGACCATTTACCGGGTCCGTTTTCAGCTACACGGGTCCCGGGACTTCTTATTTTACACGCCTTATCACCCGTAGCCTACTTGAACCTTAAAACTTATACCGTAACACACTATACATACTTTTATCAATCGAAAATTTAAAATTTTACCTCATTGGCGATCTCGGAGCGAGCACACTTTTGCACGAGCCATCGGTTTGAGTTCAAGCACTGATACTCTTGCTCGAATCCCTCAAACCTAGGCTCTGATACCAACTTGTTACGCCCAAAATTTCACCTTCCTAAATGTGATATTATCAAACTATAATTTAACAAAAAATCGGGCATGACCCGTCCATAAAACGAGCATACCCCTGTTTTAAACATAAACAAACTAGATACAATTCTACAATTCGTTCAACAAGATACTACTAAAAACCAATACAACAAATTTTGGATCAAAAACATTTGAACAAGCTAGCGGAAGCGTTTGGTATCGCATAACACGAACACGCGCTCGCTCCGATTCTCCAAGTCGCCAAAATTGAGGATTTACCTACATTCAACAACAAAGCTTTAAAAAGTTAGTCATTATACTTGTTTGCTTATAAAACCGTCATTTTAGTTCCATTCGTGTGCGTACTTTCATTTTTCTTACGCATTCGATTACCCAATTAAATGGGTATGACATATACTCTCATACAACTAACCTGTTAGTAGATGGTGACGACCAAACATATAATATTGTATAAACTAAAACGTCCATAGCATATTCTAACCGCATAAGTTACTTCAATCCGATTATCCTTTCAACATTCAACCGTTTCATTATTATATCAACACTTCGAAAGTCCGACATTCATAACCTGCACTTTCAAACATACTCAATAATAACTTGGTTAGCCAAACCCGTAATCTCAACATATTCATTTACTACATCTTCATAAAAAGGATGTTAACCATTTAAATGCATCCAATCAACTTATATTCCAAACCCAAGGGCATTATTAGTAACGCTAATTCTCAAATGCATCCAAATCATGCATTTGCACATACTTGCACACATACAAACTTACAATCATACACATCTACATACCTAATATACATTTAATCATACCTACAATCATGTATTCATACCTACTTGTTCCGTACGTATTTTTGTATACATTTACATGTAATACATGTCCAACTTCATTACATACATCTATCACACTCTTATATAAATTACATGAGGCTTAGACTTGGGTTTACAACTTATAATCGTCAAGGAAACACTCGAAATCATGTTTGGGAGGCCCGTCGTAGTTCACGGATAATATACCGAAGCCTACGGCGCATAAATCACATAAATAATATTTTTGATAGAACCTTCACCCGGCCGTGTCAGTTCACCACCCGGCCGTGTCAACTCTGCACTTTTCCTAGCCATTAATCCTTACTGAAACGGACATAACTCTCTCATTTTTCGTCCGTTTTGCGTCACGTTTCTTCCTATATGATTGTAATTCAATATTCTATCACGTGATCTTGAAGTCCAACATCCGAGTTAAGGAATTCCTTAACTTATACGTATTCGGCTTGTTATTCATCTATGAATTATTTGACCCATTCGTGCATTTATCAAAATAATCCATTGATTTAACCTCAACTTCATATGAACTTAATAATTAAAACATTATATTACTTAAACAACTAAAGAAGTGATTATAGAAATCACTTACCTTGAGTATTCCAATAAGTGTATTTGTCACCTTGCCTTATCTTGACCCGTTATCCTCCTATGCTTGAGCTCTCCTTGACACGTTCCTATTATCTCATTCCATTACATCCATTCAATAGTTAGTATACGTAATCATACGCATCACTAATCACACTTCTATTCACGTGTCAATCGCTTAACGAGTTCAACATGTATCATAATACTACAATGCTAATCAATCTAACAATTTATCATTCCATCATCACAAAAGTCATACATGAGCTTCTAGCATGCATAATTATGTATTTACATCATGTTCATTATTCTTTCAAAATTCCATACTTAGAATGATAACATTCTCTAAGTTAGGCAACTTGTTTCATACATTAAACATTTCATACCATTTCTTAACACCTTGGTTTTTACACATCCATTCTACTATTTTCTATCAACAACCCGTTTCGACCCGTTGGTGCAATCATATGCATAGACTAGTTGGTAAGTGTTTTAGACACTTAAAACAATCAAATAACTTACTAATAATTTATTAAAATCAGTAGTTCATGATTCATACAAGTGTGCATAACAATACAACTATTTTTAATTAATATTTATACTAAAAATGTGCAGCAACTTTCTGCGCAGCAGCTGTTCACGACACATTTTAACCCATTTATCTTCTGATTCAGTTCTTCATGTTCAAATATGAAATGATCTACACTCAGAGATCTTTCTAAGCATATAAAGATCGTAACAATCGGACATTCCTATGATTTTATATGATTTTTACAAAATCAGCACAGAAGCTGAAATGCTTCCAAACAGCTTGCTGTCAAAACGAATTTACTAACTTTTCATGCTGTTTTGACCCACTAAATCTCATAACCAGCCTCTTACGACCAAATATGAAATGTAATATGCGAAACAACCTTTTCAACGATATAAGGCTCGTTGTCTAACTCCTAATAACGAATGAGATACGGCCTTTACAAGATGACTATCTAAGGCTGTCAAAAGTAACTATTTTACACAAACTTTGTAGGCATTTTATCAAACACCTTGTAAGCATCATAATCATGGTATTCGGTACAAGACTATAAGGCACATTCTTATTAGTTTATCATCATACAACATTCATATTCATTCGGAAATTACAAATTTATCATTCAAGCATTTAGTCGAACACTTGGTGTGCGTATGACATTTTAAACACTATGTACATGTATGATATGCATAACCTACTAGTCCTTTTCACAATGATCAATTCAATCTAGTTTCACATAGTTTCTTAGTCTACAATCAAGTTCATCTAACAACACTCTACTGTTTATACATTCATACTTCAATTTCAAATAACTTTCACTATCATAAAATCACTACATACCACCATACCACTAGAACAAAAATGGGTTTCACTCAAGTTCTTCAATTTCATCAAATTCGAGCAAGATTCTCGTTCTACATGATGATACTAATTCACATACAACTCGATTTCATACAATTTTCACAAATTGTTCAACACCCACTAAATCATGAAGCTTTAAAACAGAAAATTGAACTCACCTTATGATCAATACACTTAGATTAAAGGGTATCTAGACTCATGCATTCGATCAGCCCTCGATTCCCCTTTCAATTTGATGATTTTAGGTTGTTTAGGGTTTTGGTTCCCTTGGTTCCTTCTCTCGATCGCACGCCCAGACCAAACACTGACTAATTTTTGTCAAGTGTTTATTTATAGCATATTTCCATTTTAACCCCTCTATCTTTTAAAACATGCCACTTATTTCATTTCACATACTAACTTGGTTAACTTTATGTGCACATATGCTTTAAACTTTCCATAGTTTATAAAACTTTAATAATAGTAGAAATCTATGTTTATCATTTCTGAAAGTCAAATATTGCGATTAAAACATTGTAATATATCTTACGAAATTTGGCGTGTTACACTGTAATGAAGAAAAAATGTCGAGAGGCTCTGTTTTTGTGCTTGGGGTGTTGGTTCAAGCTTCCCTTAGTGTCCTTCACCATCCCGAGTGTGTTTTATTCCTGAAAATTAAAAATTAAACTAGAAAACATAAAGGTTAATCTAAACTAAACTACGGATAGTTCCGCGGAATGCCTCCGTGGTGCGGCACGTTTATAGGGGTCCTTGGCTAGACCCACTTTATCAGGTGGCTCTGGCTCATCTTCAATTAGGGGGTCATTATTTCCAAAAGGATATTTCATTGAGCGCTCAAGATCTATGCTCCTTTTGAATGTCCCTAATTGAAGAGGTAGATTGTTGTACTTCCGGTTTTTCAAAGCTTCGTGAGTTTTTACAAAAGGCCGTCCCAACACTAGAGGAGCGTCATCAAGGATGACAAAGTCGGTTGGGATTACCATTTGATTTGTTTGAACCAAGATATCCTCAACTACACCGATTGATTTTATTATTTTCCGATTAGATAGAAAAATGGGTATTTGAAGTGGAGCAAAATCACTAATACTTAATTTTTCGAAAATGTAATTAGGCATTATGTTAACACAAAGATCTTTATCAATGGTGATATTACTAATAAAGGAATTTTGAAAAAAACATGGAACCGGTGTAATGTTTATTTCAAAAGAATCTTCTTTTATTAGTGAAGTTTGATCACTAGTTAACTTAACACTTACCATTTCTTCAATTTTAGTGTTAGTGTTTAGCTCTTTTAAAAACTTGGCATGAGGGGTTACTAAACAATGATTTTCGAAAGTAGGTGACAAGAGATTAATTTCTTCAAAATTAGACTCTTCTTGTAATTTAACATTATCGACCTCACCTTTTTCGTTGTTTAACTCATGTGTCGGTTTTTCACTTTCTTGTTCTTCCATTTTTACATTTTCAACTATCTCTACGTTATTATTACAATTTAATTCTTCTCTTGCGCGGGACTCCTCTTCCCTTGCGCGAGATTCTTTCATGTAACGTTCGATAGTTTTAATGTGTTCTAATATCCTATTGGTCACTTCGGTGAGAGAAAAAGAATTTGGATCCTCAAAGCTTGAATCCGGTTGTTCGATCCTTGGCTCCTCATAATACTCATATGAAGTAGATGGTTCACACCATTGTTCTTCATTGTAGGTATATGATGGATAAGGGTCGAAACTTTGTTCTTCATAGTACTCATATGAGGTGGGTTGTTCACGCCATGGTTCCTCATAATAAGCATATGAAGGTGGTGGTTCATATCTTGAGTCTTCAAAGTATGAGTATGAAGGCTCATACCTTGGTTCATCAAAATATGAGTATGAGGGAGGAGGTTCATACCTTTGGTCTTCATAGGATGTGTATGAAGTTGATGGCTCGTACCTGGGCTCCTCATAATGGTTGTATGAATTGGATGGTTGATATGAAGTATTATATTGAACCGAGCGTGCGTTACGACAATTAGTGCAATAATTACCCCTATAATCATCCTCATCATAGGTGTAGTTGTAACCTCTTGAGTATTGATCCATAAGAATCACTCAACAGACCACAACTGAGTCTCGGGACCAGAAAACAAAAATAAAGACGGAAACAGAAGCTGGACACGGCCCCGTGTTGAGTGAACACGGCCCCGTGTTCAGGGTCTGTATCTGGGCGTTTTAATTAAAGTTACTGGTCACGTTGAACACGGGGGCGTGTTGAGTGAGCACGGCCCCGTGGTCAGACTCTGTATCTGGGTATCTACTCTAAAAATATGCAGCACGGGGGTGTGTTCAGCGAGCACGGCCCCGTGTTCAGGCTACTGTAAATGCAAAACTAAACTAAAATGCAGAAAAAAAATGCGCGCGTTTTGAAAAGGTTTTGAAAAACTGATTAGGCCGTCGATTTTAAGCTTTCTTAAAATCCTTGTGTCCCCGGCAACGGCGCCAAAAACTTGATGTGTGTCGGTGTGTATATAATTTAGATATATATTTTAGCCCCTTTTTACACTTTTAACCAAGTTTTAAATTTATAAAACACGATATTCACTAACACTAAACACACATATGGGCAAGTGCACCCATCGTGGACGTAGTATAGTGTTGGTAAGATACCGAGGTCGTCCAAGGACACAAGAGCTTTTAATACCGGTTTATCCTCAACGTCTAATCAAATCAAAAAGTTAGAAAAATGTTTTAAACTAAGAAAAATAAAAACTAACTAAATGCTGAAAATAAAAATAAAATAAAAACAGATAGACAAGATGAATCACTTGGATCCGACACGTGTGTTAGTATAACCTTTGATTATTTTCGCACTTTTGCACTTGTTTAAGAGATTATCTTAGTTATTGTAGTAGGCCCCTCTTTTGAAGGCGACGTTACCCTCAACCCAGTAGTTTGAGTCAGCAAGGATACAATCCTAAAGGGTCGGATTATTGAAAGATAATGAATTAAGTTATTAATGCAAATTGTGGTAGGCCCCGCTTTTGGCGGTGACGTTACCCTCGGCTAAGTAGTCTGAGTCAGCAGGGATACAGTCCTAAATAGCCGGGTTATAGTATTAATAGTAGTTAACTTATGAGGGGGTCAAAGAGTTTGGATCCCCGCCATCCAATACCTATGGGTATTGAAGGAGATCCTACTAAATTTGACCCAGGTCCCAAGCAGGACCTCTAAACGCTGAACAAGGGCAAGACCCTTACCAAACCGTTCCCTTAACCCCCGACCAGGTAGCCAACATACCTCCATATAGACCGTGGAGATATGAATGGTGAAAATCTTTTATTTTATATAGACAGTAAAATAATGCCAAGACACCACGGACAAACGATAAGGAAAGATCACCTTCAACATAAGTAACTAGTTATTAAAGTCATTAATACAAAACCAAATAAAAAGTGCAAAAGATTAAAAATAAAAAGTATTATACTAAACACTTGTCTTCACCAAGTGATGTAAGAGACTTAGGCAAACATGGCCTTGATTGTCAAGAACTCTTACGATCAATCTTGGATCCCGAGACGACTCACACACTCTACGATGGACAATGGATGATGGTGGTGGATGATGGTGTTATGGTGGTGGTGGGTGGTGGATGAAGTGTGAGAGAGGTGGTGTGCCAAGGGATGAGAGAAAATGAAGCCAAGCTCCTCTATTTATAGGCTGAACAGAAGGCTGGACACGGCCCCGTGTCTGCTGGACACGGCCCCGTGCCCGTCTGACATTCTCTCTCTTCATTAATTGTAATTCGCAATTACAATTAATGCGCCTGCTGTACTTTCACCACGCCCCCGTGCCCGCTGGACACGGCCCCGTGGTGGGCAATGGAAGCTTCTACTGGTTTGTCTTTTCTGCTGCTTCCTGGGCACGCCCCCGTGTTCGCTGGACACGGGGCGTGTTCAGACTCTGTTTCTTCTCCTTTGCCTTGGGAGGTGCCGTTGAGGGTCCGGGCAGTCTACTTTTGTTCCTTTTCTTGTATTTATGATAGAATTAGTTGTCTTTTTGCTTCTTTTGTGATTTTGAGCTCATTTCATCCTGAAAATACAAAAGGAAGACAAAAACACTCTTTTTCCAACATTAGTACTTAAAAAGGGTTAGTTTTATGCCTTAATTGATGTGATTTATATGTTGCATTTTACACACATCAAATACCCCCACACTTGAACTTTTGCTTGTCCTCAAGCAAAACTCTTTAAATGTGGCTTACACTCACAAATGGAATAGGTAGAAGAGAAGTTTTTTAGCTTGTCCTAGAGTGTCGGGAATCCAAGGTCTTTATAGGTTTTATTTTTATTTATTTACAATCATATTCGTTATGATTTATTTTGAACTTTTCATAAGATAAATTACTTATTTGGGCATAGCATGCCTTATTAAAATTCCATTTATATACAAGTTCACATACCTCACGGGAGATCACTCAACACTCGGCCGAAGGTGTATATTTTAGTGAATCACTTGAGAGCGGCATGGAACTTACGCCTTCCATAGGCTTGCCAAGCAATCAATCCTCCTCCTTTTTAACTTTTTACCTTTGTAAATATCAAGAGGACTTTTGGGGTGAAGGGTTAGGCTTGGGTAAAAGGTGGGTGGTTGGGTTAGTGGTTAGTAAAAAGGGCGAAAATCGTAACAAGCGTCGGTTTTCGTGAAGTACCTTATTTTTAGTGACTTTTTATTTTTGAAGTATTTCTCCAAACAAGCTTTTATATAGCTTTTGTTTGTTTTTGACTTCATCACTATATATATATATATATATATATATATATATATATATATATATATATATATATATATATATATATATATATATATATATATATATATATTTTATCGTCACATAAAAAGGTGAGTTTACGAAAAAGCGAGCTTGTTACTAAAATAAAGGGTGAAAAAAATAAAAAGGTTTTTGGTGGGTAAAAAGGGTTTTGGGGTAATGAAATGAAAGGTTTAGGCTCAAAGGGGCTATCTAGGGGGATTTTGGGTAGGTGATAAAAAAAATGAAAAATAATGGTTTTGAAAGAAAAAAATTGTTAGTCCTAATGCCTCCATCATTTACTTACTTGGGTTTAAGTTGGTAAGGACCGGGAATGTATCGTCGTGGCAAGTTCTAGATTTGTAAGAACCGAGCGGCTATTCACACAAGAAACGAAAAATGAGCATTTAGTCTAAATATGTAAATTTTTATGCTCAATAAAGGCTCAAAAACTCACTTTTGTGGGAATGGGTTTTTATGTGACCAAGTATATATAATCGAATTTTTAACTAAGCTTGTCATGCCGTTTCATAATTTTCTTATGTTGGTTCTTTTTTTATCACGACGCTATCGGTTGTAAACTTGTAAAAAATATAACCTTTTTAGAACTTGTTATTCCCAACTTAAACTAAGACAAGTAAATAAAAAAATGAAAAAGTTTTTGAAAAAATTTGGGGTGTTTAGCGGTTCCAATAGAGTTTTGTGTAAGGCTTGTGTTTAGGATTTTGCAAAATTTCAAGGTTTTAGCATCCCCCCCCCACACTTAAATTACACATTGTCCTCAATGTGTCCAAAAATAAAGTTTTTGGTTGATTAGAATGTGTAAAAGTGGGTTTAAAAGCAAAGTTTTGTGTTACTGGCATCCTGGACACGGCCCCGTGTTGACCGGGCACGGCCCCGTGGTCAAGTGCCAGTAACAAAAATTAGAGAATTGAAACAGAAGCCCGGACACGGGGGCGTGTCCGCTGAACACGGCCCGTGTCCAGTTACCTGAACTGGGTGATTTTCTGCAAATTTTTGGGCACGGGGGCGTGTTGGGTGAGCACGGCCCCGTGCTAAACTTGCTGTAATGAAGAAAAAATGTCGAGAGGCTCTGTTTTTGTGCTTGGGGTGTTGGTTCAAGCTTCCCTTAGTGTCCTTCACCATCCCGAGTGTGTTTTATTCCTGAAAATTAAAAATTAAACTAGAAAACATAAAGGTTAATCTAAACTAAACTACGGATAGTTCCGCGGAATGCCTCCATGGTGCGGCACGTTTATAGGGGTCCTTGGCTAGACCCACTTTATCAGGTGGCTCTGGCTCATCTTCAATTAGGGGGTCATTATTTCCAAAAGGATATTTCATTGAGCGCTCAAGATCTATGCTCCTTTTGAATGTCCCTAATTGAAGAGGTAGATTGTTGTACTTCCGGTTTTTCAAAGCTTCGTGAGTTTTTACAAAAGGCCGTCCCAACACTAGAGGAGCGTCATCAAGGATGACAAAGTCGGTTGGGATTACCATTTGATTTGTTTGAACCAAGATATCCTCAACTACACCGATTGATTTTATTATTTTCCGATTAGATAGAAAAATGGGTATTTGAAGTGGAGCAAAATCACTAATACTTAATTTTTCGAAAATGTAATTAGGCATTATGTTAACACAAAGATCTTTATCAATGGTGATATTACTAATAAAGGAATTTTGAAAAAAACATGGAACCGGTATAATGTTTATTTCAAAAGGATCTTCTTTTATTAGTGAAGTTTGATCACTAGTTAACTTAACACTTACCATTTCTTCAATTTTAGTGTTAGTGTTTAGCTCTTTTAAAAACTTGGCATGAGGGGTTACTAAACAATGATTTTCGAAAGTAGGTGACAAGAGATTAATTTCTTCAAAATTAGACTCTTCTTGTAATTTAACATTATCGACCTCACCTTTTTCGTTGTTTAACTCATGTGTCGGTTTTTCACTTTCTTGTTCTTCCATTTTTACATTTTCAACTATCTCTACGTTATTATTACAATTTAATTCTTCTCTTGCGCGGGACTCCTCTTCCCTTGCGCGAGATTCTTTCATGTAACGTTCGATAGTTTTAATGTGTTCTAATATCCTATTGGTCACTTCGGTGAGAGAAAAAGAATTTGGATCCTCAAAGCTTGAATCCGGTTGTTCGATCCTTGGCTCCTCATAATACTCATATGAAGTAGATGGTTCACACCATTGTTCTTCATTGTAGGTATATGATGGATAAGGGTCGAAACTTTGTTCTTCATAGTACTCATATGAGGTGGGTTGTTCACGCCATGGTTCCTCATAATAAGCATATGAAGGTGGTGGTTCATATCTTGAGTCTTCAAAGTATGAGTATGAAGGCTCATACCTTGGTTCATCAAAATATGAGTATGAGGGAGGAGGTTCATACCTTTGGTCTTCATAGGATGTGTATGAAGTTGATGGCTCGTACCTGGGCTCCTCATAATGGTTGTATGAATTGGATGGTTGATATGAAGTATTATATTGAACCGAGCGTGCGTTACGACAATTAGTGCAATAATTACCCCTATAATCATCCTCATCATAGGTGTAGTTGTAACCTCTTGAGTATTGATCCATAAGAATCACTCAACAGACCACAACTGAGTCTCGGGACCAGAAAACAAAAATAAAGACGGAAACAGAAGCTGGACACGGCCCCGTGTTGAGTGAACACGGCCCCGTGTTCAGGGTCTGTATCTGGGCGTTTTAATTAAAGTTACTGGTCACGTTGAACACGGGGGCGTGTTGAGTGAGCACGGCCCCGTGGTCAGACTCTGTATCTGGGTATCTACTCTAAAAATATGCAGCACGGGGGTGTGTTCAGCGAGCACGGCCCCGTGTTCAGGCTACTGTAAATGCAAAACTAAACTAAAATGCAGAAAAAAAATGCGCGCGTTTTGAAAAGGTTTTGAAAAACTGATTAGGCCGTCGATTTTAAGCTTTCTTAAAATCCTTGTGTCCCCGGCAACGGCGCCAAAAACTTGATGTGTGTCGGTGTGTATATAATTTAGATATATATTTTAGCCCCTTTTTACACTTTTAACCAAGTTTTAAATTTATAAAACACGATATTCACTAACACTAAACACACATATGGGCAAGTGCACCCATCGTGGACGTAGTATAGTGTTGGTAAGATACCGAGGTCGTCCAAGGACACAAGAGCTTTTAATACCGGTTTATCCTCAACGTCTAATCAAATCAAAAAGTTAGAAAAATGTTTTAAACTAAGAAAAATAAAAACTAACTAAATGCTGAAAATAAAAATAAAATAAAAACAGATAGACAAGATGAATCACTTGGATCCGACACGTGTGTTAGTATAACCTTTGATTATTTTCGCACTTTTGCACTTGTTTAAGAGATTATCTTAGTTATTGTAGTAGGCCCCTCTTTTGAAGGCGACGTTACCCTCAACCCAGTAGTTTGAGTCAGCAAGGATACAATCCTAAAGGGTCGGATTATTGAAAGATAATGAATTAAGTTATTAATGCAAATTGTGGTAGGCCCCGCTTTTGGCGGTGACGTTACCCTCGGCTAAGTAGTCTGAGTTAGCAGGGATACAGTCCTAAATAGCCGGGTTATAGTATTAATAGTAGTTAACTTATGAGGGGGTCAAAGAGTTTGGATCCCCGCCATCCAATACCTATGGGTATTGAAGGAGATCCTACTAAATTTGACCCAGGTCCCAATCAGGACCTCTAAACGCTGAACAAGGGCAAGACCCTTACCAAACCGTTCCCTTAACCCCCGACCAGGTAGCCAACATACCTCCATATAGACCGTGGAGATATGAATGGTGAAAATCTTTTATTTTATATAGACAGTAAAATAATGCCAAGACACCACGGACAAACGATAAGGAAAGATCACCTTCAACATAAGTAACTAGTTATTAAAGTCATTAATACAAAACCAAATAAAAAGTGCAAAAGATTAAAAATAAAAAGTATTATACTAAACACTTGTCTTCACCAAGTGATGTAAGAGACTTAGGCAAACATGGCCTTGATTGTCAAGAACTCTTACGATCAATCTTGGATCCCGAGACGACTCACACACTCTACGATGGACAATGGATGATGGTGGTGGATGATGGTGTTATGGTGGTGGTGGGTGGTGGATGAAGTGTGAGAGAGGTGGTGTGCCAAGGGATGAGAGAAAATGAAGCCAAGCTCCTCTATTTATAGGCTGAACAGAAGGCTGGACACGGCCCCGTGTCCGCTGGACACGGCCCCGTGCCCGTCTGACATTCTCTCTCTTCATTAATTGTAATTCGCAATTACAATTAATGCGCCTGCTGTACTTTCACCACGCCCCCGTGCCCGCTGGACACGGCCCCGTAGTGGGCAATGGAAGCTTCTACTGGTTTGTCTTTTCTGCTGCTTCCTGGGCACGCCCCCGTGTTCGCTGGACACGGGGCGTGTTCAGACTCTGTTTCTTCTCCTTTGCCTTGGGAGGTGCCGTTGAGGGTCCGGGCAGTCTACTTTTGTTCCTTTTCTTGTATTTATGATAGAATTAGTTGTCTTTTTGCTTCTTTTGTGATTTTGAGCTCATTTCATCCTGAAAATACAAAAGGAAGACAAAAACACTCTTTTTCCAACATTAGTACTTAAAAAGGGTTAGTTTTATGCCTTAATTGATGTGATTTATATGTTGCATTTTACACACATCAGTACTTTGTCTCCTACCTGGAATTCAAGTGGTTTGCGACGATTGTCTGCATAGCTTTTCTTACGATCTCGAGCTGTTTTCAGTCTTTCCTTGATCTGAGTTATTTTGTCAGTAGTTTCTTGTACAATCTTAGGACCTGATAATTGACTATCTCCTATTTCTGCCCAACATACTGGGGTTCTGCACTTGCGTCCGTACAGTGCCTCGAATGGAGCAGTTTCAATGCTCGAATGATAGCTATTGTTATAGGAGAATTCAATTAAAGGTAGGTGGCTATCCCAGATTCCACCAAAATCTATTACACATGCTTGGAGCATGTCTTCCAAAGTTTGTATCGTTCTTTCACTCTGTCCGTCTGTTTGTGGATGATATGCTGTACTTAGATTTAGTCGAGTTCCCATTGCTTTATGAAAACTTGTCCAGAAATGAGAAGTAAAACGACTATCTCTGTCCGATACAATAGAGAGCGGAACTCCATGTAGGGATACCACTTCGTCTACGTACAGCTGTGCTAACGTTTCCATACTAAAGGTTTCTTTCATTGGTAGGAAATGAGCTGATTTGGTTAATCGGTCCACAATTACCCAAATCGCATCATTACCTTTTCTGGTTTTGGGTAACTTAGTAACAAAATCCATTGTTATGAGTTCCCATTTCCATACAGGCATTTCCAATTGTTGTAGTAGTCCAGAAGGTTTCTGGTGTTCGGCCTTGACTTGTGAACAGGTTAGACAATTAGATACGTATTCGGCTATATCCTTATTCATTCCTATCCACCAGAAATTGTTTCTTAAATCTTGGTACATCTTATTATTTCCTGGGTGCATGGTATACCTAGATTTATGGGCTTCTTCTAGAATCTTATTTCTTAATTCTCCCGGCTTAGGTACCCAAACTCGTTTCTTATGGAATCTCCAAATTCCATCATTTCCTTGTTCTAGTTCTTTCATATAACCTTTCATTCCTTCAGCATCATCCTTGATTGCTGTTTCCTGAACTTCCTTGATTTGTTCCATTAAATCTACTTGTAGATTTAATCTAAGAGCACGGACTCGTTTCTGCTTCTCATGGAACTTACGACTTAAGGCATCAACGACTACATTCGCCTTCCCTTCGTGATATTGGATATCACAGTCATAATCGCTCAGGATTTCCATCCATCTTCTTTGCCTCATATTTAATTCTTTTTGCCCAAATATGTATCTTAAACTTTTATGATCTGTATAAACAGTAAACTTACTTCCATACAGATAATGTCTCCAGATCTTAAGGGCAAAGATTATGGCTCCTAATTCCAAATCATGAGTTGTATAATTCTCCTCGTGCTTTTTCAATTGCCTAGAAGCATACGCAATTACCTTCTTGCGTTGCATCAAGACACTTCCGTATCCTAATTTTGAAGCATCACAATATACTTCAAAATCTTCTGTTCCCTCGGATAAGGCTAAAATTGGAGCATTTGTCAATCGGTGCTTTAAAATCTTAAAAGCTTCTTCTTGTCTAGAACCCCATTCAAACTTGGTGGCTTTACAGGTTAACTTAGTTAAAGGTACGGCTATCTTAGAGAAATCTTTGATAAATTGTCTATAGTATCCAGCTAGGCCTAGGAAACTTCTTATTTCCATTGCGGTCTGTGGGACCTTCCATTTCGTGATTGCTTCTATTTTAGCAGGATCTACATGGATACCTTCGTGATTTACCACATGACCTAAGAATTGCACTTCTTGCAGCCAAAATTCACACTTCGAGAATTTGGCATAGAGCCTTTCTTTTCTTAACAAAGCTAAGAGTACATGCAAATGCTCACAATGCTCTTTTTGACTTTTGGAGTAAATAAGTATATCGTCGATGAAAACAATCACAAATTTATCCAAGTATGGTTTACAGATTCGATTCATCATGTCCATAAACGCTGCTGGTTCATTTGTTAATCCAAAGGGCATAACTGTAAACTCATAATGACCATACCTAGTTCTGAAGGCAGTTTTAGGTATGTCTTCTTCTTGTACTTTCAACTGGTGATATCCGGATCTTAAATCTATCTTTGAGAAATACCTAGCTCCTTGAAGTTGATCAAAAAGATCATCAATCCTAGGTAATGGGTATCGATTCTTAATTGTAACCTTATTCAATTCTCTATAATCGATACACATTCTCATCGATCCATCTTTCTTTTTCACAAACAACACTGGTGCTCCCCAAGGGGATGAACTAGGTTGTATAAATCCTTTGCTTAGTAATTCATCTAATTGCTTTTTCAACTCTAACATTTCGGTGGGTGCTAATCGATAAGGTGCTTTAGCTATTGGTGCAGTACCTGGAATTAAATGAATTATAAACTCTACTTCTCTATCAGGTGGTAATCCAGGTAATTCTTCTGAAAAAACATCTGGGTATTCTGAGACTACGGGGATGTCCTGAAGTTCCTTATCTTTAGTGTTAATGATTACGGAAATCATATACACCATTTCCTGTTTTCTCGAATAACTAGCCAATTTCATTACTGATATGAATTTTAGTGGCTTTCGAGGTTTATCTCCAGTAATTAAAATTACCTCTCCTATGGGGGTTCGAATTTCTATGGAATTCTTATCACATAGGATTCGAGCATGGTTGGCTACTAACCAATCCATTCCTAGTACCACATCGAATCCAGCTAAATTCATTGGTAATAGATTTGCAGAAAACTTATGGCCTAATAATTCTATTTTTCCTTCTTGCAAAACTTTATCTATGTTCACAGAATTTCCTTCTGCCGTTTCGACTGTAAAAATCTGCCTAAGAGTGGTTAAGGGTAGCTTAAGAGTTTGGCAAAATGAAGTATTAATGAAACTTTGGTTTGCACCAGAGTCAAATAATACTTTTGCAAACACGTCATGAACTAGGAACGTACCAGCTATCACATCTGGAATGAGTTCGGCTTCTTGAGTAGTCAGCTGGAATGCTCGTACATTCTTCTTGGTTGCTCCTTCAGCCATTTTAGCTTTATTGTCTGCTGATTTAGCTAACTTAGGACATTCAGATTGGAAATGTCCCCTTTCTCTGCAGTTATAGCAAATTCTTGTTTTCCTCCTGCAGTCTTCTTCACGGTGTCCTCTTGCCTTGCAAAAATTGCAAATTATATTGCATTGTCCATAATGTTTCTTTTTGCAATTTCTGCAGAAAGGAAGTGATGAGGATTGCCCTGTTTCTCTTTTCTTGGTATTACCCGCACGAAATCCCTGGGTAATCTTTTGAACTAATTCCTTCTTGCGATCTTCTTCTCTTGTGCGCACCAGTTCATCTGTTAGGGTATTAGCTAATTCCACAGCATCGTCAATAGTACGAGGTCTCGCAGCTTTAACGATGTTACGGATCTCACTAATTAAACCCCAAATGTAACGGGAAATGAGTACCGGTTCTGGCGAAGCCAGTGTTGGTACTACTCTCGCGTATTCAAAGAATGTCGAAGTATAACCCCGACAATCTACACCTGTCATGCGGTGACTTAGGAATTTGTTTGCCATTTGATCTTTTTCATATTCGGGACAGAATTTTCTTTCTACAAGACTCTTAAATTCTTCCCAACCCATGGCATAGGCTATCCTTCTTCCTTTTGCCTGTAGGACCGTGTTCCACCATTCTAGCGCCCCTTCTTTGAAAAGATTTGATGCATACATCACTTGATCCTCTTCGGCACATTTGCTTATTGCAATTACTGCTTCGGTTTTCTCTAACCAACGCAGTGTTGCAGTTGCCCCTTCGTTACCTGCAAATTCAATGGGTTTGCAAGCAAGAAACTCTTTGTAAGTGCAACCAGGCGTTGCAACTTTCATTTTCTTAGGAAGTGGGACTTGTCGTAAATCATTATCATGATTGTCATGATTGCTTCCTCCGTTTACGCTGTTACTGCCGTTATCTTCCGGAGTACGTTTATTAGGAATTAATGGTTCGGCAGGTTTTTGAACAGCAGCCACAATTTCTGGAATAGCATTGGCTATCCCTTGAGCGATAAAGTGCACAATATCTTGTCTAGTTATATATTGATCTTCCTGGTTTTGCTCAGACTGATTTACTTCATTTATGGGTTCACTATTAGCGTTTTCCATCTGCTAATTAGTAGGAATTATTAGTGTCTAATTTATTGGCAACAAAATCATCATAGGTGAACACATAAATTATCACAACATACAAGTATAACCAAAATTGTCGATTTCTCGACTTTCATTTTGTTTTTGTATATTGTATATGCATCCATACACACCGTATCTTACAAAGTTTTATTGCCTATTTTACAGAGTTTTAGTTTACTATTTACACTATCATACAATATGCCTTCCTGACTTCACTATTTCTTTGGTGGACTGACAGTTCTAGTAACGATGTTCCCTCTCATCGTATTTCCAAGATAGTTGTTCCCCCATTTCCCTGATCCTATTACCTGTACCTATCAGTTCTTCACCGAACTGACGAAGTTCGGCTAGGTTTTCATTACTCATGGGTGGATTGGGGATTGGTTCTGGATCGAATTGAGGAAGAAAACTATAAGGACTATTGACCATATTTTGGAATTGCCAGTCATTGGTCCACCATTCTTCCATTTGGCCTAATGGTCGTGTGTGGATTAGTGGGTCTGGAATCATTGGTGCTAGGTTTATGGGGATTTGAGCTGTAACAGGATAAGAGAAGAGATTATTGTTGACAGGCTCTATGACATCACAATTGGCCGATAGACGATCTATTTCGTCTTGGAATGTGATTTCTCCCGGTTGTTTTGAGCTCTCTCCAATCTCTATTTCCTTTTGTTTTAGATCTATCCCTATTTCCATTTCTGCTTGTTTAGAATTTTCTCCGGGTTCTATTTCCTTTCCCTTGCTCACACTCACAGGACTTTCTATTTTAGGAAGTCACCTAGTGGCTGGCTTCCTACGGCGTACTTCCCTCCACCCTACATATCTTCTTTTCTTTTTGGGTTTGGCTTTTTCCAGCGGTGGAGCTTGGAATTCCACAGGTTCTTCTATGTCAGCAATGTAACCAGTAAAGTCGTGAGAGACTTCGATAGGCACTGGATATAAGTTGAGATTCTGAAATGCTTCCGATATCTCATTCATGCTGCATAGCATATATGCAAAATACAAGAATGCAATGTTAAAACTTTGAAACAAAGTTTAACAAACAAACACTGAAGTTTTATTGCATACTATTTTGTACAGAGGATAACAGGAAAGAAACACACTGGGATTTATTTATTTACTAGATAGTGATTTTCTACTAGACCCGACTTAGTGGAATTTTAGAGGTTTGCATTTTCTGCTACAGTAGCTAGCATATAAAGATTTGCCCATTTCTCGTCTAGTTTATCTTCCCAAGGTGAACTATTGCCAAATTCCCGGATTTCTGGGTTAAACCTAACTTTCTTGGTTCGGGGTTTCTTTTTCTCCTGACTCTTTTTAAGTATCGAATTTCTTTTCTCTGGAGTAAGAGGATTTTCATAGTTTGCCCTACGGACAAAGATTCCTTCTTCTAGGTTTACTTGGTTTTTGGAAAAGGTTCCTTTTTCCTGGGATGTAATATCTAATTTGTGGTAGATAGCAGAAAGCTTTTGTTTACCCATACTGTAACTAACAAATAATCAGTTAATAAAACATATAATCACAGAATAGCAATTTTAAGTATTTCCTCAAATACTTAATTTATAGGCTTAAATCAGTGGCTCGATCAGTGGCTCAAAAGTTAGCTCTGATACCACCTTTTCCCTGTCACGGCCCTCGGCCCCGGTTTGACCCGGTTCCAGAGCCGCGAGGCAGGAAACCTGCGGTATCTAATTTAGGCGACAGCGGAAGTCTTTTACTACATGATCTTTTCACCGAAAATGCTTGTTTAATATATTACACAAAGGTTTAGGGATAGAATCCCATAATTTACAATAAGTTGATTTCACAAAGAAATCTTTATTTTCCAAATCATGTTTATTTTATTTATTCACAATGAGCCACTTCTCTGAGCTTGTAGTGCTTTACTGCACTTTTCCTGGATCACACAGATCACCTGAAACATGTTTGAAAAAGGTTTTGTCAGCGGGGAAATACTGAGTGAATCATTCATTTTTCTAAAACGACCAGTTAGTCATAATTTACAGTATTAAGAGCGATTAGAATGTTTCTGATATCAATCCAACTACCCACAGTATTTGTCACTCGACCAACCATTGGCTAACCCATTTGTCCAATGGTGTCTGTGACTGTGGTCAGATCACCCCTTGGCCACCCGTTTGTCCAAGTGTGACGGGAAACAAGTAATGTATACCAAACCCCACATACCGGCTGTAATTTGGTGATTACATAGACTTAATCCCTGTAATTATAACTTTGAAAATAATTTGGAGTTTTGTAAAACATTTGATAAAAAGAGAATGACTCACAAACTGTGAGAAAAGAGTTTATAGAAGGGGAATGACTCACATTGCAGATTTAACGAGCAAGATATAATCCTACTGATTAGCCTCGATTAAACCTAATTTAACACAATGCACACACAAACGGGTTAGTAACTAATACAGCAGTTACGTTAATTCACGAGATTAAACCTTCACAAAGATTATCGAGTGCAATACTTAATAATTCAATCGGATTCACAACGAATAACAGAGCATAGTCCAAATTCGAACAGCACTCAGATATTCAAGTCGAAATCACGACGAATACTCAAAGTACAAGCTCAATTTGAGTAGCACTCGGACAATCGTTGGATAGTTATAATCGATCGGACGTTGAATCGTAATAGCGATCGAGTTATTACCCTGATTGCGGCAGCACCTCGTGATCAGTGTGTGTGTTGGACTGTTTTGCTTATAACTCAACGTATATTATGAATTTTAACGTCGAACGGACATCTGAATTCAAGTCCCAACCCCCTCTATATATACTGAAATTTGGTACCTCCCGCGTGTCGCGACAGGTTTGCCCGTGCCTGTCGCGTGTCGCGGGGCACACCCCTATGGCCTAGGGTAGCCTTGTCGTGGGTATAGGCCTGCTGAGTCGCTATTTTGAAATTTCAGAATTTAAACAACGAGTTTCGAAGGATAATTATCATTTAGGGTTTAACCCCCTTGAATTTTAGGGGCCCTGATCCTGATTATTCTGAAAATATTAGGGTTAGTGCAGAATTACTTGGGTGTCTCAATTAGGGTTTTCTTATTGCCTAATTATCATCCTAATTATTGATTTTCGTGACAGTTGTTACACCAAAACACAGAGCCATTATATGTAGAACTAGGGTTTTGCATGAATCACATAATCAAAGATAATCAACAAGAAATCATTAAACGATTACCTTGGATTGATTCTAGATGGATTGGAAGATCAAGATTGATGCAAGAGAACTTGTGCCAATGAGGAAGAAGATGATTGTAGGAGAGGGTTGCAGAGAAATCTTGTAGGTACGTATGATGATTGTGATATGATTGTGAGGGAGGTTAGGGTTAAGGGTGATTAAGATTTCACTAACTACTCTACTCACCCCTAAGTATAATCTTTTACATAAAATACACCCATCACAATATAATTTACAGTTTCATCACCAAGTTCATGTATTTGTCAAATCATTCGAAAGATAACACATAACCATGCAATAATCACAATACACTTTATCAAATCACAACGTATACAGTTACAAAGCAGACCAATTGTGTAATTCAGCAACTAAACAAACAGTGAACGTGCAATAAATGCGAAAGTGGAATCTCGGAAACTCGAGTTGTCACACTGAGGTTATGGTCTAAAATAATCAATAAAAATATTTATTTTACTAATTTATATCAGTAAAATATCATATATATGTGAAATTTATCTATTATGACCAAACTATGCACCGTGACGTGCTGTCGTAGGTACACGCAAATTTAATCCCAATAACAACTATAGATAGTGGTAAAAGGGTATCGAACCCAGGGAGTATGTGGAAAGTGTGTTGATTTTATAGCTTTGCGAATTAACTACAATTAACCTAATTTGCAGAAAATAAAGATCAATGATTTGGATTGTTGTTTTAAAAAAAAACTAGATTAATAACTAATTGCAAATAAAGATTGGTTGTTTAACAAATTAGGAGAGCAATGACCATCTTAGGACTCGGTTTCCTTTAACAATTGTGTGAAATTTCAACTAGAAAGAGTTACATAGACATAACTCGTACATACATAATCAAAGTGATAAAAGGGAACAAAGTACTCGGATTTCTAATGCGAGGTTGTTTCCCGATGATCAATTAATCAATAACCAACCCTAACCCTTCCCGTGATATCTCGATTGCCAACGGCACCACGAACATACGATCGAGACTAGAAATTGCACTATCGATTAACAAGCTACAAACAATTATGCATATACCATGATATTCAAGCAACGCAAGTTATCATTCTAGAAATTCAGAAATAAACACACAAAAGTTCAAGATAAACCTTCACCTAAGATGATCACCTAGAGTTTTAGCCACACATAGCTTGGTGATTCATCATAACAAGTAGTTCAATGTTCATACAAATCGAAATCACAAACCGAATGTTAGAAATTGTTCCAAGCCAAGCAAAAGCACCCAAAATTGCCCCTATATTGTTCTCCAATCGACCAATGATGAGAATAAGTGAAAAGACACCATAAAACCGACTTAATGATGGCAGTTACAAAATTCCCGCAGACTCCACCGTAACTTACGGCTCCACCGTAAGTTACGGTGGACATGATGTTGTTACGGTGAAGTTTGTCTGAGTTACGGTGAGCACTTGACCAAATTCAAGTCCACCGTAATTTACGGTCATACCGTAAATTACGGTAACATCCTGAGTTTTTTTCTTTGTTTCATCTTTTGTTCCATGCGCGACCCGTTCAACTTCAAACCTTCCAAAGCTGCAGTTTTCTTCACTTTAAGCCGCCAAACCGCACCTGAGACATAAGCAACAGTAGTTATCTAATTCGAGATAATTACACACTTAAATGAGGGATAAACTTGTCTTTTAACATCATAAAGGGTTGTCCAATGGACCACCCGTCACATCCCCACACTTAACCGTTGCTTGTCCCAAGCAACTCATCAAATCAATTTCTCAACAAGTGATCAATGTAAACCAAGCAAAAACAAGCAATCCTTTTACTAACCCCTTTTTAACACCCAACTAATGCACCCCTCACTATGTCTCTCCTCTCCGTTACAAGTAAGCACTAGCAATATGAGCTAGACACACAAAGGCTAACGGGCGATTGCACAATTATAGGCTTGTACCTAAATCCATCCTTCTCCTAACAAGTGCCAAACATGAATGCAAATCAAAGGGACTTTCAAGGTTGTAACGTGGCTAGGTGTATGGGTAGGAAATGGAATATATATGAAGTAGTGAAAATTTAACCCGGTCTTTTTGTTACACGAATAAGCAAACTAACAACTACCAAACTAAACTACTAAGTACAAGACAACTAAACATCCTTTCTTTCCATTTTTCATTTCTTTTTTCTTCTGATTTTTCTGAATTTTTTTTTTCTTTTTTTCTTTTTTTTTGTATATTTTTTTTTCTTAAACACCCATGCAATAAAGCGTCAACATATCTACATCATATTACTACAACTACTACTACTAACACTAAAAGACCGGGTCAAATTTGGGTAAATTTTTAAGTAAGTAGCTAGGGGTAACAAACAATAGGCTTTTAGGCACAAAATTGGCAACTAGATGTCCAAACCCCCGCCCCTCTCGCAACCATGCTCATATATATAACTTATGAGGTCCAACCCCCCAAATCCCACACTCACACACACTCAAGACGAGGCTACCTAAACGCCCTTATCCTTTTCGCATTCATGTCTAACTGTCACACCCCAATTTTCCACGTGTCACCGGTGGGCCCGGTGGGGAGTATAGTGACGTAGTTGGCCTCATCATAGACAAACAACACAATATAATAATGCACAGCGGAAGCAAAAGATAAATATATTACATTCCGAATGTAAGTAATGTCAAAGTATTACAACGGAAGGTAAAGGATCCACAGGCGGATCAATAAGAGAAAACTGTTCAATAGACTTTAGGCATCTAGGACTTGCAAGACTCCTTAGTGACGCCCTGAGCTCCCAGCCAATTACGCATAGTACCTGTCACTTAACCTTTTGGAAAAATACGTCAGTTTACACTGGTAAATACAATTAACTGACTCATTTTGGAAAAAGAGTTTGAAAAGTGATTCGAGTGCAAACGGCACAAAATATCTTGACACATTGATTAAAATGCACAGAGGCAAAATTAATCTTTATACTTGGGACAATTTTATTAATAAAAATCTTGTATCCGATTTACATGGTTGTCCAACATTTAGGGCCGGTGATTATACAATACAAGCCGGACAAGATTAATCGACACACCACAAATATAATCTCACAAGAAGAAAATCTCACGAGTGAGTATACGTTATACATATGCAACGGGAGGTGTTCTGTCTACACCTTGTGCTTACGTCGTGGCCATTCACTTTTTAAAATGAGCCAAGGATATCCAGGACACGGTCATTAACCCCCAATGTTATTTGTTATCAATCAACACAGATTAAAACGGGATTATGCAATTTAATCATCTCCGATTAAACAGTTTCTACACCCGACCAAGCGGTATTTTTATAATACCGTATCCCAAG
Source organism: Helianthus annuus (assembly GCF_002127325.2). Taxonomy (NCBI): domain Eukaryota; kingdom Viridiplantae; phylum Streptophyta; class Magnoliopsida; order Asterales; family Asteraceae; genus Helianthus; species Helianthus annuus. The sequence continues at coordinate 155,737,728 of NC_035445.2, forward strand.
CCCGTATAAGGGAAAATAAGTTAAAAGTATTTACCTGAGCTAGCTCCTGTCTTAAATAGCAAGAATAATAACTCAGCCGTATTCCTAAGTAAGCGTAGGTACAATTTACCGGAAAGCTCTAGTCTGGAACGATGGTATAAATAACCAATTAGAATACTAACGGGTCTTTAATTAAGCCTAAGCTTTGACCGGTTAGTTTTAAGGGCGATACGGTACAAGCGCACGATTAAGCGAAAGACCGGATGGAATGTGATTTAGACCCGACAAGCTTGAATACTTGTATAATATGGGTATACTAAATACATCCTGGATTTTGAGATAAAAATGATAACGTTTGACCCGCTTCGGTCAATTTACGCAAACTAGTTACGTAACCCGAACCGAACGCAAAAAGGGCGTTACGGATAGCCAAATAAGTCAAATGCAAGTTCCCTGAGATAATATGCTTTAAATATGACATAATATCAGTAAGTTATGTTCTATATTGCCCGGGAAAATTTTTAAACTCAATTTATGCCTTAGAAGGGCATTTTGGTCATTTTAAAAGATCATAAAAGAGTAAAATTAGAAATCTGAGTTTCGGGTCTGGTTCATACAGTAAATATACTTAATTTAATACGTTATAACAGTAGGGTATGACCCATATACCAAACTTGTCATTTAAAATCAAACTATGCACCGCAGGGGTATTTTAGTAATTTCACAAGGGCTAAAAATGCCAAAACTGGAAATCTGAGTTCATATACTTATACTTACTGTTATTATATGAAAATATACTAATTACATCAGTAGGTGTAAGTCTTATATGTTTAAAACGAGTATAACGCTTACTATGCGCTTAACACGCTAAAAATGCGATTTAAGGGCGTTTTCGGGTTTTCAAAGAAAAGCTGAGATTTTTATATTTCCAGAATACTTAAAATACTTTATTCAACAATTAAAAACAGTAGGAAAAGGTTTCGGGTCAAAAGAATGTATAAAACTCATTTTATGGCTTAAACGGTCAAAACCGACATAACCCGAAATAACTAAGCGATCTAAGATCCGTTCAGCCAAAAATTAATTAAAAATCATCAAAAATCCCAAAATATTATAATACATCAGTTGGTAAAAAGTTTTATACCAAAACGTGGCCAGAAATAGGTCATATGCGAAAAGGGCCGTTTATGTAACTTTATAATGTAGTTTTACGCTAATGGCCATAACTCACAATCTGGACCACCAACTGATCCGAAATTTTCGGTGCAAGTTTATATATTAGAAATAAAGATTTCTACTCTTTCACTTTTCCAAAAATCACGTTTTATATCAAAAAGGGCAAAATAGTCAACTTTATACATAAATCGGAAACATGCATTCGAATCGGCTAAGCATAGACTCAATCAACAAAAATTCCAGAAAGTTTTACCAAAATAAAAATGGTCAAAAATACTCTCCAATTCAGATCTCAAACATGCATGTACGAATCCGAATTGATAGTCCACGAAATAGTCGTTTTTCAAGACTTTCGGTTCCGATTCGTATTTATACTATAGATTGTCGAGTTGATGATGGTAAAACACATTCTTATATGTACTACAAGTTATTTATGATGATCAATCAGATTGCATGTCTAATATATTAACATTCAAGCTTATTTTTGCAAAAATCACTTCTGTTGACTTTTTAGAAACATGTTTGACTCGACAATTAGCATGCATATAGTGGGATTCAGATAGTACCCTTTAGAGGGTTTGTTTCCCACATAAATACCAACATAGATCAGGTTTCAATTCGAGAAATGACTGAAAGAAATCCGTTTAATCAGAAAGTCAAAGCTTATGAACAACCAGTTTGACTTTTAGCAATTAATCGATGCAAGAACGAATTAGAGACTGAATTAGGAGCTTACAAAGGTCCTATTGATGCTTAGTTAACACTAGGATGTTGCCTTGATGATCAGAAATGCTCCAGAAATGCTTGAGAGAGTTTTGCAAGTTGAGAGTGTTCTTGATCACAAAAGGAAATGCCAAGAAATGGGGTTTGATCTGATTTAAAGAGGGATTCAGAGGTTTGAGGATAAGTTACTATAGTCCTAGGCATGCAAGGGTGTTCATTGGTGCAAAGGGAGGTGCTACCAGCTGTTACACACCTCAATTTCGGACCAAATATGCAAAATTCGCAAATTTCTGATGCTGGGGGGTTCACGCGGCCCGCCTAAGGATTCCCAGGCGGGTCGCCTGAGGTCTGCAGGCCCAAAAACTTTCAAACATTGGCAGATTTGGTCCCTGTCCTTGCACGCGATGTTTCGGCTACTTATTTTGACTCGTAAACCCCCAAACTTGGTTTTTAAGAACCTTAGGACTTTTACCAACATGGTAATGTCCTCGGATAACTTTGCGCTCAACCGAAAAGCCATGAAATTCGACGTTGACGCTTTTAGTCCCTTAAGTACGGTTTTGGCCATAACTTTCTCATACGTTGACGAAACTTCATGAAATTTTTACCACATATTCTAGTGAGTATATTTTAGCTATACAAAGCTTCGGGTCTGCCAAAAGTTCACTCAGAGGTATAAATTAAACATGTTGACACTTTTGGCCCCTATAGTTTACAATACTTCACTTTTGTGCAATTTCCGCGTCGTATGATCCATGAACCATCCGTTTAAGGTTATAAACATTATGTAGGGTTATCATAGAGTCTATTTATCCATTGTTGACACTTTGGACCCTTACGTTCCATAGTTTTCACTGTTTGTCACTTTTAGTCCCTCTAAAGTATGTTTTCACATAACGGAACCTTATGACACGTGTCAAGACATTATTGGACGAAATTTTTCGAGGTGTTACATCCTCACCCCCTTAAAAGAAATCTCGACCCCGAGATTTATTCAAACAAATGGGGATATTTTTCTTTCATCGTGGATTCCACTTCCCACGTGTATTCGGGACCTCTACGGGCATCCCACTTGACCTTAACAATAGGCACGTGCTTCCTTCGAAGCTTCTTTACCTGTCGATCCTCAATCGACAAAGGTTTTTCCACAAATTTTAGACTTTCATCTATGTGTATATCTGTATGCGGTATAACCAGTGAATCGTCAGCGAAACACTTCTTCAAATTACAGATGTGAAACACATTATGAATGGCACTAAGCTCTTCAGGCAAGTTTAACTTGTAAGCGACTGCCCCGACACGTTCGATTATCTCGAAAGGTCCTATGTATCTCGGGCTCAGCTTGCCTTTCTTTCCAAATCGCATTACACCTTTCCAAGGTGACACCTTAAGCAACACTTTTTCACCTACTTCGACGTGAAAATCTTTGCGCCATGGATCCGTATTCGATACGGGTTTATCGTTATATCACAAGTCTTCCAACCGTTATGTGATAGTGCTTCTTGACTTATTGGCGAAACGTATCCCTTAATCCTTAGGGTGTAATACATTGCGAGTTCCACCAAGCTCCTTAAATAAGCTTTTAGCTCATAAGTTATATGATCTATGATACATTCGATTCCTTCGAATGATTTTTTTTTTTATATATAATCAGAGTTTAACTAGCCTGATACTTATTAATTTGGCACACCCTTCCAGAGTGATGTCTTTGATGAACCTTATTTCTTAACAAGGACTTAGGAGGGTTGCTATTTTCGCAACTCTTTGACTTTTCTGCCAAAACCGGCAATCTTACAGATGATCATGGATTTGCCTGATCTTATTCGCTGTTTCCAAGGCAACTATCAGACCGGATGATTGGACTTACCAATCTTCTATTTAGCAATAGATAATTAACATTCCATCTAAGCAAGGTCTCCAAAGGAGTAGCCTTGACACTTATACATCACTATTATAGAAATGCTTATCTTAATGTGAAATGGTTCTCCCAACCATTGCTTAAACTAATCTTAAGGGATAGTTAATTCTCTCAGTTAGTCGAACAATCGACGATCCTGGGCAGCTGATGGAAATTCTTAATTGTTGCCTAATTTGGGTTGTGGTATTCAATGCATCAGCAGAATGAACCTTCTTTCTTAATTAACAATACCGATTTCTTCAGGATATCGAGTTAGGCTATATGAATCTTTTATTTTAAAACTTACTTACTCGGGGTTTCGATTCTTCCAATGATGGTACTAGCTACCTTGAAGGTTTCATAATAGAATAACCCGAAATGGGATATAGATCTTAACTCTATTTGCCTCTCAAGAGGTGAACATGGTAATTCTTATAAGGAAGCTAATTATGACACATAAAGATGTCAGAGATTTCCGTTCTCTCAGGCTTTGGCTCACCTATCGCTGCCGGTGTCAGATAAATGACACATTCCATTTACTATTGCAAAGATGCCCTAAGTAGAGATACTTATAAGGACATTTCTATATTGGATATCTTCTTTGAATACTACTAGTCGACTTTAGTACAATATGACTATTGGGATATCTTCGGGGATCCCATGCATTAAACCTCCATACTGATCAGGCATGGAAGTAATCTATGGGACACACTAGGATACGCAAATCCTCATATGGCACTCTTATCAAACATAGTTTGGCATTCGCAGACGATAGAAAACATTGAGAAAAATAATAAAATAAAATAAATAATATATATTGTCGTACTCTTTCTGGGGAAGAGTACTCCAGATTCTTATGAAAGGATTTTCTCCGAGGATGCGAGAGAGGTCATTAAAGATTCCATTGGTAATTTTATACTTCATATTTAATATATGGAGTTTTTTATGAAGAGTTTTTTTTTTTTTTTTTTTTTTTTTTAAATCTGACATACTTATAGCTTACGAAGGGTTTACTGGTATCCGAACCAAAAATAAAACTCTTAGCATTTAAATTACTGATAAAACGACAAGGAATTGTACCTGATGTCATTATTTATGGGCCAGCTTAGGCACTTTAGGCGTTTTCAATTTTTGGCTTTACTTCCTCCGCCGCATTTCCTTTGACATATTTAGGGCACGTAGTCTTGATGTGGCCTTTCTCATTATAGCCAAAACAAACTGCATTCTTCATGTCCTTACAGTCCAATGCTTTATGCCCCTTAGACTTGCAGATCCCACAAGCCCTGGGCTGTGATTTGGATCTTGATTCGAACCTGCATTTCCCATAATGGCGCTTCTTGCAGGTCTCACATACTGGTTTCTGGTCGGACTTTTGTTTGTTCTTTTTCTTAGAACTCTGGGAGTTACCTACCTCCCTTTTCCTTTTTAGTTCATCCTTTGCATCCGAGGCATGAACGAGATCCTCCTTAAGAGTAAGGAAATGTGGTCCTAGATAAAACTTGGACTGAGCAGCATGGGGCTCCTTTAACTTTTTCACAGCCTTCTTCACAGCTTTCCCAACGGCTGCGTCTATCATATTTTGAAGAACATCTTTGGAAATTCTAAGGTTTACAATTTCAGCATCATTAGCATGTGTCGCGTCATCAATGGCGCGATTGACTGTTATCTTACCCGAGTTTGCCATACTCGATATTGGTTCCTAATACCAATAAAACAATTTCTTAGTTGAAATACAACAACTGCTATTTTTCACTCTGATGGCCTTAATATATACTAACCATGGTGTCAATCACCTATACAGGCTATTATAGCACTAACATTCTTAATGAACGTTATTTAAAATATATTAATATTACTTAGCCTAGGTCGCAAAAGACCATCAATGGCATTAGAGGTTTGGACCTAGTCCATTACCTTTCTGACAGAGGATCAAAACGTCACATCTGTCTTTATTGTATTAAAGAATTTAGGGAGCTTGAAAGCTTGCCATAGGAATATCAGAAAAGGGTGATTCCTATTTAGATATAAAATATCCATCTAAGGTTTGTTGGAGCATTTTCTAAGTATCATTGGCCAGTTCCTTTTTCGTATAAAATGACCGAAGTCCTACTAAGACGGAGACAACGGTTCTCAACAGTGATCGTTCATTATTGAATCACATGTGTCAGTATCAATTAAATTTCTGCATAAACTGCTTGATAAGGAAAAGTACCTGCTATATAGTTATCCTTCCTAGCATTCATCCGGAGGACTCATGCATTTGCTTTCCTGGCCTCTCAGGCTTCTTTATAAGCTTTGGGCAGTTGGTTTTGATGTGTCCTTCCTCGTTACAGTTGTAGCATGTGGCGTTCTTTAACCCCTTGCACTCTAAGGTTTTGTGGCCCTTGGTCTTGCAAATTCCACATAATTTAGCGCGTGGGTCTATTGTACATTTTCCTAAATGCTGCTTTTTGCAGTTATTGCATTTGGGTCTGTTATCAGACTGGCTTGAGTTCTTCCTCAACTCGGAATCTTTCCCATGCTCCGAGCTTCCCTTCTTCTTCTTGTTAGTTTGATGAGAGTTTTCCTCCTCTCTTTCTCTTCTTCTCTCGCCAGAAGCCTTAACAGACTGAAGTCTGATTGCATCTAAGGTGAGAGATAAGGATAAGTCCACCGCGGACCTATATGTGGTTGGCCTAGATGCTTTAACATTTCCTTTTATCTCTGGTGCTAGGCCTCCAATGAAACGCGCTATGCGTTTAGGTTCAGGGGTGACTAAATAAGGAACTAGGCGGGACATAGTGTTGAAACTTGTCACATATGCCGGACAATTCAAATCTTCCATGACCAAGGTCAAGAAGTCTGATTCTATCTTTTCTACTTCATGCTGAGGGCAATAGTTTTCCTTGACTAAAGCAGCAAATTGATCCCAAGATAAGTTGTAGAGTAGAACTTTCCCCGTGGCTTGGAGCAATGATCTCCACCATGCCAACGCTTCTCCTTTAAATGATTGTGAAACAAACTTCACAACATCTTGCTCCGCACAACCGCTGATGTCAACAACAGCGTCCATCTCATCGAGCCATGTCATGCAATCGATGGCCCCATTTTCTCCTGTAAAGTCTCTGGGCTTGCAGGAGACAAAATATTTATATGAACAGGTCTTAACTGGTGCCTCTTGATGAAACACAACTTGTCTAGACGGAACACTCCTTTGATTTGACAAGTTATGGTCATCGTCCTTCCTTGACTCATGTGTTTCAGGAGGGGGCTCACTACGAGCCATAGATAGAGTCTTGGAGTGGGTATCATTTGATTCATCATTCTGTCGATCAAGAGCTCGAGTAACAGCATAATCTATCATTGCCTGCAGTTCTGCTCCAGTTACACTAATTCTGGTAGTATCATTGCTTTCCTTCAAACGACTGTTAACTTCATCTAATCCAGCCATGTAGCTTGATTGCTACACAATTATTAACAATGATTTATTCAGAGATTATTATGGAATCATCATCTTTGACGATTTATCAACCATGGTAATATAAACCATATTGGTTAACTTGTTAGTTATATTTAACTAGTATTTTCCATTATAATTTATCCTAGTTATAAAACATTAAGGATATTAAAGTGGCGCATAAGGCCTAGTCACAAGGACAGTTCTAAATTTTTTTTTTGTAAGCCATGATTTCAGAGGATCGAGGCATTTAAGGTTCGAACCACGTTCATTACCTTCTATTGACAGGGAGTTGTAGACTTCAACTGTCTTTTGTCCTTTAGGACAATTGGCATAGCCCGTGGGCGTTCCCCTCTTGAGGGATGGTTATAATATGATCATCTTCTCAGATGCTATTAGTCGAGATCGTATGGATCCTACCGACTATTATGCTTGGACCCGGTCCAACACTTTTAGACAGGAGGTCAAAGACCACCACTGTCGTTGTCTTATCGGACAACTAGTTTAGCCCGGAGGCACTTCATCCCTATCGGATGTTTATAATGTGATCATCTTATAGGATGACACAATCCATGATTTCTAAATCACTAGGCTAGATAAGAAAATTGGAAGAATCCAATATAAGTTTGATTGTTGTGATTTATCGAATCACATTTGTCAGGAGTGCTAACACGTTCTTAGGTGTTAACAAGGATCTGAATCCCTTGGGTAGGTTTCACCATCTTGGCCGCTTAGGCTAGATTTCACCTTTAAGGTACTTTTTTAAAAATGCCTACTGGCAGGGAAGGAAGGATATTTATTTTATTCAGGATTTTATCATAAATCCTAATTTATAAGTTAATAATAGCACAAATGGCCTAGTCGCGTAGACAAGTTAATTTATAAGCCATGATCGTCTGGGATCGAGGCATTTAGTAATAGCACAAAAGGCTTAGTCACGTGGACAAGTTTAATTTATAAGCCATGATCGTCTGGGATCGAGGCATTTAGTAATAGCACAAAAGGCTTAGTCACGAGGACAAGTTTAATTTATAAGCCATGATCGTCTGGGATCAAGGCATTTAGTAATAGCACAAAAGGCTTAGTCACGAGGACAAGTTTAATTTATAAGCCATGATCGTCTGGGATCAAGGCATTTAGTAATAGCACAAAAGGCTTAGTCACGAGGACAAGTTTAATTTATAAGCCATGATCGTCTGGGATCAAGGCATTTAGGTGTGAATCAAAGTTCATTACCTTTTCTTGACAGGGAGTCATAGACCACCACTGCCTTTTGTCTTATATGACAATTAGTATGGCCCGTAGGCGCTACATCACTATTGGATGTTTAATAAGTTTGGCCCGCAGGCACTACATCACTAATGGATGTTTAATAAGTTTGGCTTGTAGGCACTACATCACTAATGGATGTTTTAAATAAGTTTGGCCCGTAGGCATTAAAAGATAATTATATCCTTATAAGGACCAATAAGGAAAACGATTTTCAGTAAAAGGAGTTTCTTCTTCATCCTATTTCTGAATGCTTTCTCCTTGGATGTTCGTTCCATTTTAGCCGCGGTACGAGACTCAGCGTCTCGGGCTCCGGTGTGGAGAACTCCTATTACGGCTTCTTCGCTTGGCGACGTATCCAATAAAAATAATCGGAAGCAGTAAATTCCAGATTAGAATCGGGAGTATTCCTATGTTAAGTCTAGACTCAGAAGATTTAGGAATGTGCAATTGTGTCATTGAGATCAAACACAAAAGCTAGTGTTTAATTCACTCAATGTTGGCTCTGATACCAACCTGTCACACCCCAATTTTCCACGTGTCACCGGTGGGCCCGGTGGGGAGTATAGTGACGTAGTTGGCCTCATCATAGACAAACAACACAATATAATAATGCACAGCGGAAGCAAAAGATAAATATATTACATTCCGAATGTAAGTAATGTCAAAGTATTACAACGGAAGGTAAAGGATCCACAGGCGGATCAATAAGAGAAAACTGTTCAATAGACTTTAGGCATCTAGGACTTGCAAGACTCCTTAGTGACGCCCTGAGCTCCCAGCCAATTACGCATAGTACCTGTCACTTAACCTTTTGGAAAAATACGTCAGTTTACACTGGTAAATACAATTAACTGACTCATTTTGGAAAAAGAGTTTGAAAAGTGATTCGAGTGCAAACGGCACAAAATATCTTGACACATTGATTAAAATGCACAGAGGCAAAATTAATCTTTATACTTGGGACAATTTTATTAATAAAAATCTTGTATCCGATTTACATGGTTGTCCAACATTTAGGGCCGGTGATTATACAATACAAGCCGGACAAGATTAATCGACACACCACAAATATAATCTCACAAGAAGAAAATCTCACGAGTGAGTATACGTTATACATATGCAACGGGAGGTGTTCTGTCTACACCTTGTGCTTACGTCGTGGCCATTCACTTTTTAAAATGAGCCAAGGATATCCAGGACACGGTCATTAACCCCCAATGTTATTTGTTATCAATCAACACAGATTAAAACGGGATTATGCAATTTAATCATCTCCGATTAAACAGTTTCTACACCCGACCAAGCGGTATTTTTATAATACCGTATCCCAAGCCCGTATAAGGGAAAATAAGTTAAAAGTATTTACCTGAGCTAGCTCCTGTCTTAAATAGCAAGAATAATAACTCAGCCGTATTCCTAAGTAAGCGTAGGTACAATTTACCGGAAAGCTCTAGTCTGGAACGATGGTATAAATAACCAATTAGAATACTAACGGGTCTTTAATTAAGCCTAAGCTTTGACCGGTTAGTTTTAAGGGCGATACGGTACAAGCGCATGATTAAGCGAAAGACCGGATGGAATGTGATTTAGACCCGACAAGCTTGAATACTTGTATAATATGGGTATACTAAATACATCCTGGATTTTGAGATAAAAATGATAACGTTTGACCCGCTTCGGTCAATTTACGCAAACTAGTTACGTAACCCGAACCGAACGCAAAAAGGGCGTTACGGATAGCCAAATAAGTCAAATGCAAGTTCCCTGAGATAATATGCTTTAAATATGACATAATATCAGTAAGTTATGTTCTATATTGCCCGGGAAAATTTTTAAACTCAATTTATGCCTTAGAAGGGCATTTTGGTCATTTTAAAAGATCATAAAAGAGTAAAATTAGAAATCTGAGTTTCGGGTCTGGTTCATACAGTAAATATACTTAATTTAATACGTTATAACAGTAGGGTATGACCCATATACCAAACTTGTCATTTAAAATCAAACTATGCACCGCAGGGGTATTTTAGTAATTTCACAAGGGCTAAAAATGCCAAAACTGGAAATCTGAGTTCATATACTTATACTTACTGTTATTATATGAAAATATACTAATTACATCAGTAGGTGTAAGTCTTATATGTTTAAAACGAGTATAACGCTTACTATGCGCTTAACACGCTAAAAATGCGATTTAAGGGCGTTTTCGGGTTTTCAAAGAAAAGCTGAGATTTTTATATTTCCAGAATACTTAAAATACTTTATTCAACAATTAAAAACAGTAGGAAAAGGTTTCGGGTCAAAAGAATGTATAAAACTCATTTTATGGCTTAAACGGTCAAAACCGACATAACCCGAAATAACTAAGCGATCTAAGATCCGTTCAGCCAAAAATTAATTAAAAATCATCAAAAATCCCAAAATATTATAATACATCAGTTGGTAAAAAGTTTTATACCAAAACGTGGCCAGAAATAGGTCATATGCGAAAAGGGCCGTTTATGTAACTTTATAATGTAGTTTTACGCTAATGGCCATAACTCACAATCTGGACCACCAACTGATCCGAAATTTTCGGTGCAAGTTTATATATTAGAAATAAAGATTTCTACTCTTTCACTTTTCCAAAAATCACGTTTTATATCAAAAAGGGCAAAATAGTCAACTTTATACATAAATCGGAAACATGCATTCGAATCGGCTAAGCATAGACTCAATCAACAAAAATTCCAGAAAGTTTTACCAAAATAAAAATGGTCAAAAATACTCTCCAATTCAGATCTCAAACATGCATGTACGAATCCGAATTGATAGTCCACGAAATAGTCGTTTTTCAAGACTTTCGGTTCCGATTCGTATTTATACTATAGATTGTCGAGTTGATGATGGTAAAACACATTCTTATATGTACTACAAGTTATTTATGATGATCAATCAGATTGCATGTCTAATATATTAACATTCAAGCTTATTTTTGCAAAAATCACTTCTGTTGACTTTTTAGAAACATGTTTGACTCGACAATTAGCATGCATATAGTGGGATTCAGATAGTACCCTTTAGAGGGTTTGTTTCCCACATAAATACCAACATAGATCAGGTTTCAATTCGAGAAATGACTGAAAGAAATCCGTTTAATCAGAAAGTCAAAGCTTATGAACAACCAGTTTGACTTTTAGCAATTAATCGATGCAAGAACGAATTAGAGACTGAATTAGGAGCTTACAAAGGTCCTATTGATGCTTAGTTAACACTAGGATGTTGCCTTGATGATCAGAAATGCTCCAGAAATGCTTGAGAGAGTTTTGCAAGTTGAGAGTGTTCTTGATCACAAAAGGAAATGCCAAGAAATGGGGTTTGATCTGATTTAAAGAGGGATTCAGAGGTTTGAGGATAGGTTACTATAGTCCTAGGCATGCAAGGGTGTTCATTGGTGCAAAGGGAGGTGCTACCAGCTGTTACACACCTCAATTTCGGACCAAATATGCAAAATTCGCAAATTTCTGATGCTGGGGGGTTCACGCGGCCCGCCTAAGGATTCCCAGGCGGGTCGCCTGAGGTCTGCAGGCCCAAAAACTTTCAAACATTGGCAGATTTGGTCCCTGTCCTTGCACGCGATGTTTCGGCTACTTATTTTGACTCGTAAACCCCCAAACTTGGTTTTTAAGAACCTTAGGACTTTTACCAACATGGTAATGTCCTCGGATAACTTTGCGCTCAACCGAAAAGCCATGAAATTCGACGTTGACGCTTTTAGTCCCTTAAGTACGGTTTTGGCCATAACTTTCTCATACGTTGACGAAACTTCATGAAATTTTTACCACATATTCTAGTGAGTATATTTTAGCTATACAAAGCTTCGGGTCTGCCAAAAGTTCACTCAGAGGTATAAATTAAACATGTTGACACTTTTGGCCCCTATAGTTTACAATACTTCACTTTTGTGCAATTTCCGCGTCGTATGATCCATGAACCATCCGTTTAAGGTTATAAACATTATGTAGGGTTATCATAGAGTCTATTTATCCATTGTTGACACTTTGGACCCTTACGTTCCATAGTTTTCACTGTTTGTCACTTTTAGTCCCTCTAAAGTATGTTTTCACATAACGGAACCTTATGACACGTGTCAAGACATTATTGGACGAAATTTTTCGAGGTGTTACACTAACTAAGGACTCAAATCGCATTCAAGCACAAGTTCTAATGCACCCCCACCCGTAGCCACTCTCATCAAAGACAATCATTATTCATGTACAAGTGTGGCTACAACTCTCATCAAGAATGAAAGGGCATCAAGGGTTGCCGGTGCATCAATTTAGGGTTAATATAGGGTGTTCAAATTCTCACAATATTTCTCTTGATTTAAATTTTTTTCAAAATCTCCAAAAAATCCCCCCCCATCCCCACACTTGGGATACATTGACCCCAATGTATGGTTTTAGGAGGCTTGATCACTAACATTCATTCAACATCAACAAAAAACTTCTTCACTCAAACCCCAAATTTCTTTTTGGATTTTTTTCATTTTATAATTTTTTTTTAAACACCAATACACCACCAACCGCCTAACCTTAAACAAAACAAACAAGCTAACACATATGCACAAAATATACAAAGGGAAAACACAACCTGACTAATAATAGCGCGGTCCCGGCGGTCCAAAAATGGAAGACATCATGTCGTTCCATTCTCCGAATGCAAATGAGCCGCTACTACTCCCTCCTTGTTGTTGTTGGGCTCCCTCTCGTTGCCTCGGATCAATCCATTGCGAGTGGTGAAGTTGCGGAGTCGGATACGACACACTACCATCATAAGGTGGTAGTGAGGCATAATCCACATGTTGTGGATCCACAACTACAGGCCTCCCGGCATGCCAATCCGAATGCATCCTTCTCTCTTGATCATCGTGATACCGATTATTCATTTCCACCTCTTGGGAATACGCAAAGGTGCGATTCCACGCCTCACTTCGATCAAAGCTTTGTTTTAAGGACTGCTCTATGCTTGCACTCATCATGGTATTTTGATCATATAACGTCCGCTCCGGACCCGACAAAGTTTCAAAAACGGAGGCCGGAGGACGTTGATTTGCTATCACCTCTTGCATGGTGCCTTCATAAGCCCACCCGGGCACATAAGATCGCTCCGTATAGTCGTAGAAAGCGCCACCATAACCTCCACCCGGGCCCCCTTGCCCCACATTCAAATTTACACCACCTTGTGGTTGCTCAACATAATCTTCATCCCCACTCGGGATCTCCGCCTCACTCTCGGGTTCATCCTCTTCACCCGGTAACAAACCTCTAGCACCTGCCTTAAGCTCTCTCCATCTTTGCCCATCGGACTTAAGCTTATGATACCGCTCCGATTGTGTATACGTCCAACCAATTCCCAACTTGTCTAACGTAAACGGTTGATGTCTTTTCGTTGCCCCCCGATCCCCGGACGTAAGAGCCTTCTGTTGCTTCATTAACCCCGTTATGATTCGACAATATGGTACAATGTCCCTTCCATACTTATTCCGGCAAATCCATAAGTGGTTCATGATCAGAGAGTGTATCGGAAAAGGCGGAGACCCATGCATTAGCGAATATAGAACAGGTACCTCCGGGAACCTCACCTGCTCTTTGTCCCCCCTTCGCGGTATAACATTCAACAAACAAATTGCCAACAATAATTTCGCTTCGATCTTTAAATTCTTCCGATACAACACTCCATGATAAGTACCGGGCAAAAATAGCGCTGCCAACATGTCGTTCCAACGGGGGTGCTTCTCTGGCTTCACCAAAAGGTCATCAAGGGTGGGAACCATATAATCACGGGCTGGAAGGCTATCGTATTTCCCGAGCTTCTTCAACGTATCAAAGGACATCTCCACTGGAACCCCGTGAACTTCACCAATCAACTTCATTTGCGATGGCCTTTCATATGTGTTGCATTTAAGAGTCGCCATCCACTCTTGTATCTCGGTGATAAACAAATTGCTCTTATCTTTGTCAAAACATTTAAGCGCCGACTCCCATCCTAGAGCACGGAACTTATCAAACACACCAAACTGTTGGAATTCCACTTCTCGAACCTCCCTTTCACAAATAAAGGCCGCTGCCTTATTCTTTAGCCGATTCATTCTATCATGATACAACGTTGGCTGCCATTCCTTTGGTTGGTCATCCAAAGGACCCGAATCCCATATCGGCTTATCATGTGGATCCAACTCCATTTCTTCCTCACTCCCACTCTCACTTTCACTTTCACTTATTCGACCCATATATTGTCTTTTCCGTGGTTGTTGTTCCGGTTGTTTGCCCTTCCCCTTTGACGATGACGAACTAGATCCCGCTTGTTCTTTCGTCTTAACCATGTTCCTACACACATAAAGCAAACAACACAACCAAACGAAACAAAATTAGACTCTTTTCTCCAAAATATCCCCACGCTTGCTTGTTACTATGGTTGTAGATGTTAGTGAACTAAAAATTTTTATAAATCTTTTTTTTTTCAAAATTTGGGCATGATGTCTCTACAATGTAGAGGTTCCCAAAAGTTCACTACTTTACTAACAATCCTTCATCTACAAACCATAATCATGTTAAAGAACAAGTAACAAGTCAAAACTATGCACAAGCAAGTGTGTATAACCAAATAACACAATTAACCTTCATTCTCACAATGTATCAACAAAACATAGTAAATAAACTTCCATACCTTGTTTGAAGATGTAAGAAACACAAATGAGGCAAAAACTTCAAAAAGCCCCAAAATTTCGAAACTAGGGTTTGAAGTTCGGACCCAAAACTGCGTTTTCTTGTAAATCTCTTGGCAAAATCAGAAACTACGTGAAAAATTAGTCAAGATAGACTCCGATTTCACTTAGTTTGGACAAGAATTGAGAAGGTTATGGAGAATTGAAGGTTGGAGAAGAAGATGGATTTTGTGGGTCTTGCTTGAAAGAGATAGATGATAGTGATAGAAAAGAGAAGTGCAAGAAAATGAATGGCTGCGGTAAACTTCACGTGATCTGATGTTATCAATTTTTTTTTATTTTTTATTAAGTGCGGAACCCAAACGACGGATCAGATTTTCAGGCGTACCGTAAATTACGGTCATGCCGTAAATTACGATATGAACTGGAACAAATACTCCTACCATAAAACAGGAGCAAAATACCGTAACAACTGAAAATCTTTAACTTCCACCGTAACTTACGGTCATACCGTAAATTACAGTATGAACTGGGCGTTTGTGATTTGAAGAAAATTGTATTTCTAAGTGTCATTTTTTATATTTTTTTCAGTTTTTTCGATTTTTTTTATGTTTTTAAATTTTTTCAAAAACGTGTAAAAATCACCCTACCCCCTCGAAAGTCCCGTGTTGTCCTAAACACAATGTTAGAGTAATTCGTGAACCGAATATCCCCACACTTGTTTCAAACACGGATTTCAAGGAAATACGGTAATTATACAAACTATACAAAATAAAACAAAATACCACTATGTACACTACCAAACCTGGACCTCTCATGGTTGCTCATCGTCAACCGGGCGTAAGATGTAACCCGCTTTATCAAGTTCCAAGTTATTGATGTCGTTCCCTTCCAAATATGGCTTCAATCGGTGACCGTTCACCGTTTGTTGTTTTAGCGTGTGCTCATCTTGGATATCTACATCTCCAAACCTCCCAACTCTCCGAACGACATATGGGCCCATCCATTTGCTTTTAAGTTTGCCCGCGAACATCTTGAGTCTTGAGTTATACAACCAAACTTTTTGACCCACTTCGAACGTTTTCTTTCGCAATTTTGCATCATGCACCTTCTTGAGTTTATCTTTATACGCCGATGCACATTCATATGCCTCATCCCGATTTTCTTCTATCTTGCTTAATTGTAGCTTTCTCAACTTCCCCGCCTCGTCATAATCTGCGTTTACCGTCTTAATTGCCCAATGTGCCCGATGCGCTAACTCCATTGGCAAATGACAACCCTTTCCATACACTATCCGGTAAGGCGTTGTGCCAATAGGAGTCTTGTAGGCCGTTCGGTATGCTCACAATGCATCGTCTAACTTACTCGACCAATCCTTCCTATCTGTTCTAACCGTCTTCATAAGAATTTCTTTGATTTGACGGTTGGACACTTCGACTTGTCCACTCGTTTGCGGATGGTAAGGTGTGGCAATTCGGTGTTTCACGCTATACCTCTTCAATAATTTCCCGAAGTTGAAGTTCTTGAAATGCGAACCACCATCATTTATAATAACCCGCGGAATGCCAAAATGAGAGAATATGTTGGATTGAACAAATTTACAAACAACCGAATGGTCGTTTGTTCGTGTTGCAATAGCTTCAATCCACTTCGAGACATAATCCACCGCTACCAAAATGTATAGGAAGCCATTCGAATTCGGGAAGGGACCCATAAAGTCTATACCCCATACATCAAATATCTCAACAACCAAGATTGGTTGTAATGGCATCTCATCCCTCTTCGATATACTTCCCATTTTTTTGACAATTTATGCAATTTCTAGCAAACTCACATGCATCCTTGAAAATTGTGGGCCAATAAAACCCACATGAAAGAACCCGATAGCCTGTTTTGTGCCCACTAAAATGACCCCCACATGCGGACGAATGGGCATGGGTCAAAATTTCCAACACTTCTGTCTCGGGCACACACCTTCGTATAACTTGATCCGGTCCAATCTTGAAGAGATCCGGTTCATCCCAAATATATTGCTTCACTTGAACCACAAATTGTTGTCGGCGCTTCTTGGTCCAATGACTTGGGATGGCACCCGTGGCTAAGTAGTTGACATAGTTAGCATACCACGGTGCAACAAAGGTGGAGACGGCTAGGAGTTGCTCATCGGGAAAACTTTCATTGATTTCACTAACATCGTCGATCCCTTCCACCGGAATCCGAGACAAGTGATCCGCCACTACATTCTCACTTCCCTTTTGTCTCAGATTTCTAAATCAAACTCTTGTAACAATAATACCCACCAAATCAAATGAGGCTTCGCGTCTTTTTTCTCCATCAAGTATCGGACCGCACTATGATCCGAATAAACCACCACTTTGCTCCCCCAAATATACGAGCGAAACTTATCCAAAGCATACACCACCGCTAATAATTCCTTCTCGGTTGTGGTGTAATTAAGTTGTGCTTCGGATAAAGTCTTGCTCGCATAGTAAATCACCACCGGCTTTCTATCAACCCGTTGACCCAAAACTGCACCAATAGTGGTGTCGCTTGCATCACACATTATCTCGAACGGCTTCGACCAATCCGGTGGTTGCAAGATAGGAACTTTGACCAAATGTTCCTTCAAAACAGTAAACGCTTGCATACATTCGTTAGTAAAATCAAATGGGACATCTTTTAATAACAAGTTGCATAAGGGTTTGGTGATAACACTAAAACCCTTAATGAAACGTCTATAAAAACCCGCGTGTCCCAAGAATGACCTTACACCCTTAACATTTTTCGGAGGTGGCAAAGATGATATTACCCGTATTTTTGCCTTATCCACCTCCATCCCTCTTTCAGAAATTACATGACCCAACACAATGCCCTCTTGCACCATGAAATGACTTTTCTCCCAACTTAGCACTAAGTTTTTCTCAACGCATCTTTTTAACACTTTTTGCAATTCGTTGAGACAAGCATCAAAACTAGTGCCAAAAATGGAGAAGTCATCCATAAATACCTCTAGCGACTCTCCAACCATGTCCGAGAAAATACTCATCATACATCGTTGGAAAGTTGCCGGAGCATTGCACAAGCCAAATGGCATTCGCCGAAAGGCAAAGGTGCCATATGGACAGGTGAAGGTGGTCTTGTGTTGGTCATCCGGGTGTATTGCGATTTGATTGTAACCCGAATACCCATCCAAAAAACAGTAGTATTTTTGACCAGATAATTTTTCAATAATTTGATCAATGAATGGTAGCGGGAAATGATCCTTAGAAGTGGCGGCATTCAATTTCCGATAGTCAATACATACACGCCACCCGGTAACCGGTCGGGTGGCAATTTGTTCACCACTTTCATCTTTGACTACTTGAATGCCGGCCTTCTTAGGCACAACTTGGGTGGGACTCACCCAAGCACTATCCGAAATCGGATAGATAATTCCCGCATCCAACCACTTAATTACCTCTTTTTTTAACTACCTCCCGTAGGTTCGGATTCAATCGCCTTTGAGCTTCTCGTGTCGGCTTTGCATCTTCAGTGGTAATGATCTTATGCATGACAATGGACGGACTAATTCCTTTGAGATCGGCAATCGTCCATCCGATAGCTCCCTTGTTTTCTTTCAAGACTTCCAACAACGCTTGCTCTTGTGCCAACTCCAAATTAGAGGCAATAATGACCGGTAAAGTGTCATTATCCCCTAAAAATGCATACTTCAAGTGGCTCGGCAAGTCTTTAATTCCAACTTTGGCGGTTCCTCTAACGACGGTTTAGTACCCGAATCTATCTCCGCCGGTAGTCCTTCAAACTGATGAGTCCACGGTGGTCTACCTTCTTTCAAAGCCATCGCATCTTGTTTTTCCTCTTCAACCCGGAGTGCATAAGCATGTACCTGTTCAGAAAAATCACACAGACAAACATCCAAACCATCCTCCTCATACTCATGCGGGTTGCATCCGTCAACTATATCTGCCATGAAACACTCATCAACACCATTAGCATTAGAATTGTTAGTAAAAACATTCAAACGCATTTTTCGATTCCCAAAAGTCATGTCGACCGTACCAAATCTACAATCGATCACGGCATGTGCGGTGCTAAAAAATGGCCGACCCAAAATTACATTTTGTTGTTGTTTTGGGTCCGCGGACGAGTAGTCCAAGACTAGAAAGTCGACCGGGTAATAAAACTCATCAATTTTTACAATTACATTTTGAACCATACCCCGAGGTAGCTTATGAGATAAATCGGCCAAAACAACCGTTGTCTCCACCCTTGCTAATGGACCAAAATCATATTGGTCATATAAGCCCCCCGGTAGAATGCTAACCCCGGCTCCAAGGTCTAGCAACGCCTTAGCCATTTGGAAATTACCAACTTGTATGTTAATCAATGGCGTGACCGGATCTTGGAGCTTAGGAGGAAGCTTCCCATTTAAGACTGCACTTACTTGCCCGGTTAAATCGACCCGCTTAGGCACTTTCTTCTTGTTTTGCCTTTTTTGTGTACATAACTCTTTTAAAAATTTGGCATAGGCGGGTACTTGTTTTATTGCATCAAGAAGTGGGAGGTTAATTTTAACTTGTTTAAACATGTCCCACATTTCTTCTTTTTGGGGACCTCTCGATACAATAAAGTTTTTCTTTCCCGGGTCAAGTAAAGCCGACGGAAAAGGGACTTGACTCGGTTCACCCTCAACTTTTTCACTCTTTTCATTTTCACCCAAACCCGGTTTGTTAACATTTAATTCTTTTGGTTTTACCGGTGAAACATCATCATCACTTTCCATACCCGTAATATCCTCAACTACCCCCTCAACCAATTCGGGTGACAAATTTGCTTTAAACTCTTTTCCACTTCTTAAAACACTAACATGATGAACATTAACATTACCTCGTGACGTACCATGCGAAGGGTTTACCTTAGTGTCGCTAGGAAGTTGACCCTTGTTTTTCTTCAATTCAGCCACGTCGGTTGCTAATTGACCCATTTGGGTTGTTAGTGATTGGATGCTTTTGTCACGAACCTCATCCTTTTGCATTCGAAATTCATCGAGTTGGTTCCGTTTTTGCATCTCCATTTGCATGCTTTTTAGCATCTCCATAATCTCGTTTCCACCCGAAGACCCCCCTTGTTCTTGACCCGTTCGATATTGCCTTTGGTATCCTTGGTTATTGTAAGGTTGGCGTGGACCAAAGTTACCTTGGCTACCTTGAAAGTTCGGGTTAGCTTGATTTGAAGGGTTCCCATACCGAAAATTTGGGTGGTTCCTCAACCCGGGGTGGTAGGTATTAGAGTTCATGTTGTTGTAGTTTCTACCACCCCCTCCTTGTCCTTGAACCGCATGGACTTCTTCATATTGCCCTTCCACAATTCCTTGGCAATTTTCAGCCGCATGACCTATTTCATTACACAAAGCACAAACATCATAAATTTGGTTAGTAGTTTGAACATTACCATCATCTATGGCGTGCACTTGAGGTCAGGAAATGGCCGGTCGGGCTCTTCTTGATGCTTGAGCTTTTCTCTTTGATGTAGTTTCCATGCTCTCCAAGAACTCCCAGTCATCGTTCTCATAATTTGTACCAAAAGTCCCATCGGTAATGGACATTAGATCACGAGCATCTTCGGCACTCAACCCCTCGTAGAAGGCATTCATCAACTCCCACAATTCAATTCCATGGTGAGGGCAATTCTTTATCATCATATTGAATCGTTCAAATGCCTCATGGAACATTTCACCATGTTGTTGTTGGAAACTCCTCAACCCCTTCCTAGCATCATTGGTCTTTTGGGCGGTGTAAAACTCATCCAAGAAAGTTTGTTGCATTTCCCCCCATGTGTATATGGATGCTGAAGGTAATGTGTAGAACCATTTCTTCGCCTTATCTTCCAAAGAAAATTGGAATAATACCAATTTAATATCGTCAGCTGAGAACCCTTGACTCCCAAGAGTATTACAAATCGAGTCATAAGCCTCTAAATGAAAGTAAGGCTCCTCCGTTGCTAACCCCTTATATTTTGGTAAACTTTGCAAAGAGTTGGTCCTCACTTCAAATGTCCTCCCTTGATCATTGTGAGGAATGACTACCGGTGAAGGGTTATGAGTGATTACCGGCCTAAAATGTGCTTCTATGCCCCTCACGTTTTCTCTAAGGTGCCTCCTTGGTACACCGAACCTACCCCTTGGGGGAATAGGACCCATTGGTCTTGGCGCATGCCCTTGTGGTGCAATTGGTTGTTGAAACTGTTGTTGCGGCATTAGTGGGCGTTGAGGTGGTCTTTGAAAATGTGGTTGCACATGTTGCGGCCGGACTTGTTGCAATGGGATAGGATGGTGCATTGGCGGCCCTTGTGGTCTTGGCCGAATGTGTTGTGGTATGAGTTGTTGTTGTTGTGGCATTCCACCGACACTTGCCATCCCTTGAGATTGACTCTGCACATAACCGAATTCTCCTTGATCACCATAACCCCCGTAAGCATACGCATCTTCATCATAACCCTCAAACTCCTCAAATCCTTCATCATACCCATCTCCTTGAATTCCCGACGATTGCCCAAATGGAAGGGTTGAATATTGAAAACCCGCTTGGTTCGATGGTCTAAATGTTGAAGTAGCATGGACAATGGTCGAAATTGGTGCTATGGTATGGCTTGAATATAACGGACCCGCACCCGGGAAGAAATGGGATAATGGTGGTATAGTAGTGGAAGGGTTAAAGGTAATGGTTAGTTCTTCTTGGGTAGTAATGGGTTGCGTGGTGTTGGTTGGTGTAGTGTCATGAGGTGGAGTAGGAATTGTAGTGGAATTTGGTATGGTTGTGGTGATGGTTGTGTGGCAGTAGGTATAAATGATGAGGTCGTTTGACCCGTTGTAGGTGGAATTTGTGAATCAGCCATGATGTTTCTTGGTGTAATTGGTGAAGTGGGTGAACCAATGATTCTATTTTCTCGTAATAAAACCCTGTTTTGCCTTAGCGTTCTTTCGATTTCCGGATCAAATGACAATGGTGACGCTTTGTGAGAGCCTCTAGTATGCATACACCTGTAGAACCTGCACACTAAACACACCAGTGTAAACCCCAAAATAACAAAGCAAAACTAAAAACTAACACACGTTGCGCACTACTCCCCGGCAACAGCGCCAAAATTTGACGTGCTGTTGTAGGTACACGTAAATTTAATCCCAATAACAACTATAGATAGTGGTAAAAGGGTATCGAACTCAGGGAGTATGTGGAAAGTGTGTTGATTTTATAGCTTTGCGAATTAACTACAATTAACCTAATTTGCAGAAAATAAAGATCAATGATTTGGATTGTTGTTTTAAAAAAAAACTAGATTAATAACTAATTGCAAATAAAGATTGGTTGTTTAACAGATTAGGAGAGCAATGACCATCTTAGGATTCGGTTTCCTTTAACAATTGTGTGAAATTTCAACTAGAAAGAGTTACATAGACATAACTCGTACATACATAATCAAAGTGATAAAAGGGAACAAAGTACTCAGATTTCTAATGCGAGGTTGTTTCCCGATGATCAATTAATCAATAACCAACCCTAACCCTTCCCGTGATATCTCGATTGCCAACGGCACCAAGAACGTACGATCGAGACTAGAAATTGCACTATCGATTAACAAGCTACAAACAATTATGCATATACCATGATATTCAAGCAACGCAAGTTATCATTCTAGAAATTCAGAAATAAACACACAAAAGTTCAAGATAAACCTTCACCTAAGATGATAACCGAGAGTTTTAGCCACACATAGCTTGGTGATTCATCATAACAAGTAGTTCAATGTTCATACAAATCGAAATCACAAACCGAATGTTAGAAATTGTTCCAAGCCAAGCAAAATCAGCCAAAATCGCCCCTATACTGTTCTCCAATCGACCAATGATGAGAATAAGTGAAAAGACACCATAAAACCGACTTAATGATGGCAGTTACAAAATTCCCGCAGACTCCACCGTAACTTACGGCTCCACCGTAAGTTACGGTGGACATGATGTTGTTACGGTGAAGTTTTTCTGAGTTACGGTGAGCATTTGACCAAATTCAAGTCCACCGTAATTTACGGTCATACCGTAAATTACGGTAACATCCTGAGTTTTTTTCTTTGTTTCATCTTTTGTTCCATGCGCGACCCGTTCAACTTCAAACCTTCCAAAGCTGCATTTTTCTTCACTTTAAGCCGCCAAACCGCACCTGAGACATAAGCAATAGTAGTTATCTAATTCGAGATAATTACACACTTAAATGAGGGATAAACTTGTCTTTTAACATCATAAAGGGTTGTCCAATGGACCACCCGTCACACCGTAGGGGGCATTTTGGTCATTTCACATAAGCTTTAAGGGTTAATTTTGAAATCCGAGTTCAAAACTTTTATTTACTGTTAAAGTATAAAAATTTATTCATAACATCAGTAGGTATCATCAAGCTTTAGGTGCCTAATATGGGTTTAAACCATCTATGCGCCTAAATCGCATAAAAGTCGGTATTTGACGATATTCTGGTTGATTAAGGAAATCTGAGATTTTGATCAGCCTTTACTATTTAAAATAACTTATTTAATATATAAAATCAGTAGAAAAAGGATTGGTATGTAAAGGATGTGTAAAACTCATTTTATTAGCGAAAAGGACATTATCGTCAATTACCGAGTCTATGCGAGAACTCTATGTTATGATCAGTTTAAAATTTAATAAAAATTTCCAAAAATCCCTGAATATTATATTACATCAATGGGTAGAAAGTTTGGTGTCAAAATTTGGGTTTAAATAGGCTTTATGCCGAAAATGCCGTTTAATTAATAAAAACTTTCAATTTACGATATCGAGCATAACTCTTAATTTAGACCTCAAACTGATGTCAAACTTTTAGGACATACTTAATTATCAGTAATAAAGGTTTTTGTCCTCTCACATTTTCAAAAATCTACAAAAAGGCATAATAGTCAACTTTTAGGCAAATAACGAAAACATGCATATGAACTCTAATTCTAAAGGACCATGTAGTATAACCGCAGAGGGTTATACTAACATATCATATGGTCACAAAGGAACCCTAAGGCATAATAAAACTAAGCTAATTCGGGTCAGAACTGAAAGTCAAAGAAAAAGTCAACTTTCGCGACTTTCGGTTGCGAACCGATCCTAAACTCATAATTGTCGGGTTGAACATGCTTAGACATGTTCAATTAATATTTACCAAGTTATTAAAGTGATAAAACTGATTTCTAACTTCTACATTATCAGTTATGAATTATATCTAAAAACTGACCCGTTTGACTTTTATTTTAATTACTTTGACCCGACAATTAACGAAGTAAACGTGATAATTAGGAGGTGCCCTTTTGAGGGTTTAACACCTACCTAATTACGATCACGTAGCCATGTTCGTTTCGAACCATGGCTCGACCATACGAGGTCTAACTAAAAGTCAAAGCGTTTATCGCAAACGCTTGACTTTTCGGCTTTAAGAGCCAAACAAAATAACCAAGCATGAAAGGAACACTTACAAGTGGTCCTTAGGATTGAAAAGAACTCAAAAGGAGGTTCCCAATGATCTGGATCCTCAAATTTGAGAAGAGAGAAAGAAACTTCAAGAAAATGGTGTGAAATGAAATGAAGTTCAAGGCCCTTTATATAGGTTTTTGGATTGCATAGGATCTTGACAAATGTTAGGGAGGTTTAACAATATCATAACAGGTGTAATACCATTTTTCTAAACCATCAAAGGCCCCTAGAATCAAATGTGTGAGGCAATGAGGCAAACCAAAGCTGGTTTTTAGTTTTTCTGATATTGGCATCAGCTTACGGACCACAAGGGTCCACCCATACGGTCCGTATGGGGTTGGGTTCAGCACATCAACTTTCATATGTTGTCATATTTGGCCCCTGCACTTCCGAACTCACCTGAAACGATGTTTTTAGCACATGAGGCCTTCTATTTCCAATATAAGGCACATCTAAGAATATAACCAAGCATCATAAACTTCTCGATACGTTAAATGAGTCATTCAAAGGCCTAGTTTGACATATTGACGCTTTTAACCCTTTAATTTGCGAATTTGCGCGTATTATCGCGAAATGGCGTAAAAGCCTTACAAGGTTAATAACAAGCATTCCCTAGAGTATAATGGAGTATTACGACACTCCATTGCAGACCAGTTCGCTTAAATGGTCGCTCAAAGGTGTAGTTTTAAATGTTGACGCTTTTGGTCCTTCTAATGCACAAACTTACGCGTATCTCCGCTTTATTGCGTCAAAGCCCTATGTTATCCATATTGGGCATTCCCGAAATTATTATCGAAAATTATGATGCTTCGGGTTTGTTAAAAGGTCAATCAGAGGTAAGAATTAACATGTTGACACTTTTAACCCTTTTTAACGCACAAACTTGTGTGTATTGTTGTTTATCGACATTAAAGCCCTAAATGGCCAATGTTTTGCATTCCCAAGAATATGATTAGATATAATAATGTTTCGGGTTTGCAAAAAGGTCATTCAGAGGTATTATTAAACATGTTGACGCTTCTAACCCTTTTACCGTGCAAACTTTTGATTTATGCAAACAGTTTCGATTATCCAACAAGTGGCTTAGGGGGTGTTTGGGATTGCGTTTTCAACCTGATTATTTGATTATTGTGTTTTGAAATCGCAAAAAATCTATTTTGAGTGTTTGCTAAAAAAATAATGAAAAGTGATTTTTTACGTTTTGTAGAGTTCAAAACGTGATAATCCATAAGTAGGTCACCCCTTGCTGCAGGAAAACGTGATAATCCAAAAACTGATTTTTTACGTTTTCACTTATTTATTTTTTTAAAATATATATACTTGCCAAACCCTCAAATAGTTGATTATCTGATTATTGTGATATCAAACAACATAATCAAATCCAAACAATGTTGATTATCTGATTATTGTGATATCAAACAACATAATCAAATCCAAACACTATCCTTCTGCAGCACGTTTTGTTACAGCTAATTATCTGATTCTGATTATTCAAAATGCATAATCTGTTTTCAAAACTCAACCCCAAACACCCCCTTAATATGAGAATACGAATATCGTGAGGGGTTACTCAGAGACTTATTTTAAACATGTTAACACTTCCAGTCCTTCTATAATCAAAGTTTTTGATTTTTCGCAAAATTAGTCCCTCATAGTCAACGTATGACTTTATTAAGGCTTAGTACACGTGTCAACATATCCTTGGGCGTGATTTTACGAGGTGTTACATCCTCACCCCCTTAAAAGAAATCTCGACCTCGAGATTTGCTCAAAAGATGGAAGTACTTTCTATCTTGCAATGGACTGAATCTTCCAGAGCATATTTGGGCCTCTAAGGCACCCAGGTTGACCCTTATAATAGGTACACGTCTTCTTGCAAAGACTATCAATGATGGTATTATATACTATAGCATATCTGGTTGGATGCCTTTGGCAAATACCATTTCATTGAAAAGCTTGTAAGCATCATCTATCAGTTTGTCCTTGCAAAGACTATAAATGATGGTATTATATACTACAGTATCAGGCTTATAACCTCTTTCATCCATGAGCCTAAGCAAGCCAATGGCAATATCATTATTTCCAACCTTGCAAAGCCCTTTAATCATTGTGGAATACATAACTACATTAGGTTCACAGAGTTTGTGCTTGATGAGCTTCTTGAACAGTCTCTCAGCCTCAAGAATTCTATCTTCTAGCACCAGTCCATCTAAGAGTGTATTAAATGTGCAGACATCTGGCACAACAGCACGCCTGAAGCAAGAAGCTAGGAGTGCCAAACCGTCATTGGTGCGAGACATCTGACAACAACACTTGATTGCAATACTGATGGAGTATTTATCGACAGGAACTCTAACGGCACACATTTGTTTGAAAGGTGGAGAGAAGAAAAAAATGTTTGATTTTGGCAACAACAGTTAACAACTGAGTAAACTTAACAACAGATGGCAAGGGTCGTCTTTGAGTTATTTCATCGAACAGGTTAAAGGCATGATCCAAGTTGGCAACTTTTTGATACCTGGACAGAGGACGATCCCCATTATTTGAAAAGGAATTGAAGTGAAGAAGAGAAGCTAAACATGTGTTCTGGGGACCCAATTTTGAAGACGAAAGAGGGGTTCTGGTGATGAAATTGGGTTTGAGTTTGATGAAATCAGGAAGACATGAATTCAAGCGACTCATCATCATCGTCACTTTAATAGAGAGACGGTAACTTAACACTCTTGCTTTGATGTTGGTAAGAAATGAAAGATAGAAAGAACGGTAAATTTCACTTTTCGTCCTTTATATTAATATCGAATTGCAATAGATGACCTTTAACTTCAATAATTACAGTCACAATCCTTTATTTAGAAAACTCGTTACATTTTTCATCCTTTAGCACTAACGAAGTTAAAATTTTAAATTAACTTAAAATATGTGCCTTGCACATGAGGGTAGATTGGTAATTTCACCTTCTTTTATAAAACCCTATCTCTTATCTTAACCATCTCTTTCCCTCTTTCTCTTCAACCAACCTCCACCACCACCATCATATCCAGCCGCCGCCACCACCACCACGGTAATCAACAAACACCACTTCTCTCTCTTTATAACAAATCCCCACTTCACAATTCAAGATTCAAAGATACCTTGTTCAAGTTCCATACTTTACACTCCAAATCATTATCTATTCACAATAAAACCACTGAAATCCGTTCTCTCCTACAACGGTGGTTCAGACGACGACGGAAGTTGGAACTATGGTTAAAAAAACAATTCCAAATAAACATCTAGTTTATGTTTACATTATCTTCTTCTCCGTCAATCCATTTACTTACCGGTCATCACTGCCTCATTCGTTGCAGTTCGATACAAACCCTAGAAAGAAAGCATGCCCTATTTTCACAGCTTATACATAAAAGATGGGCCTGTGATTAATGGAGTTAGTGGGCTTGGTGGGGATGAAAGCCCAAGAAGACACATGGATCCAAGTCAAAGTTAGCCCGTAAAAAAAACTTGTTCCCGATTTAACCGTAACTTATATGATAGTACTCGCTATTTTTTTGGAACCACAACTATCTTGTATCAGGCTACCGTACTTCTTAAATTGGAGAACCCTATTGCCCTACTCCGACCAGAGTATGTTGTCTTAACTGGTCCAATGTTGGGTTGGCTCAAGATAGAGCCTGACATCTCTACAAGGAGGCTAGACTCTACCTATGATTGCCTAATCCACCAACGTGACACAAGTGAGGATTGAACTTGAGTCTCCATTAGAGAACCTAAGCCTCTCTACTACTAGACCACAAGTGGTACTCGCTATTATAGTCTTGTTATTTAGGTAAATTTAGTCATTCTTTTTAATATGGCTTGGGCTGCAAACGAACCAAACGAATACGAACAAGACATTGTTCGTGTTAGTCTGTTAAGAAATATATGTGTTCATAAACTGTTCATGAATACTCAACAAACGAGATTTTATGTTCATTTTCATTTGTTAAGGAAATGAACTTGATAGTGTTTCTTTGTTAATTTTAGGAAACGAATGAAAACGAATGTCGATGAACACGATTGAGCACAAAGTAATGTTTATGAACACAAATGGAAACAAACGAACACAAAAAGCGTTGATAAACAAAATATATAATACACTAACACTTATTAAATATTTATTTGTTGGAATTTTGAAGTAATTAAATAAGGGAAAAATTACATGTTTTGTCCTTTATCTTGATACCATATTTTAGGCGGTGTCCTTTTCAACGAATTTTGATAGGTTTTGCCCTTTATAGAGAATTTGTTGCACGTTTTGTCCTTTGACCCTAACCTAGTTAGATTTTCTTGTAAAATCTGGTCACGTGCAAGTCACATGAGAGTAGTTTAGTCTTTATACATATAAAGGACAACTTTTGTAAATACTGATAGATGTATAAATATATACATATATTTATGTATGTATAGATAAAGACCCCACCACCACCCCTCAACCTCTTCTTCCTCCTAACACCACCACCTGCAACCACCATGTCACCACCCAACTCCACCTAACCACCACTGAAACACTCAATTCTCCCTCTAAACAGATTCTCACCGCGTCACTCCCTCTGCAACTCTTCCTAATCTCTCTCATGAACCCATCTCCTTGCTGAAATGTTCAAGGTTAACAAGTTGCTCTGCTCGGGATATCATTGTTGGATACGACATAGTCAATACCTCTACAAATGTCAATTTGCAGTCGGTATGTAAACTTAAACAAAAATTATCAAGCTTTAACTTAACAAATTTAAACCTCACCACTATTAGCAAAAAAAATGTAACACAACTATACTGATCTAAATTTCAAAAATCAATTTATACCGATCAATTCATCAATTTCACCAAATCACCAAATCAGCTTAAGTAAACAAAATGCAGTAAAAACTAGGGTTTGTAAATTAAAATTTGCAGGCTGATTACCACAGCAGACATTATCGAGACCCTATGACATCGACTTTGTAACCTGCTGCAACCGAAACAATCACAGACCACCCCCATTATCATCCTAGCTACAACTATCACTACCGCCTATGTTCTCTCTCTTCATGGTCTGAACAGGCCGGCCGACCATAGGCCATGGCCGGCAGCTTCTCTTCCGATCACATCGCTCCTTCTCTCATATTTAGATTTAAAACAATGGTGGGGTGTGTGCAGGGGTTGGGGTGGAAAGAGGAAATGGGGTGATACGTGTAGAACAGGAGATGCAGATGTTGGCTGGATTTGTTGGTCAAGGAGAGAGTAGATGAAGACGGTGGCCAGATTTAGTGGGTTGTGGTGGTGGGTGGCGGGTGGTGGTGGGTTGATGGCAAGTGGGTGGCGGTGGTGGTGGGTTGATGGTGGTGGCGGAGGTAGGTGGGTTAACGGTGGTGGTGGTCGGTTAAAGGTGATGAGAGGTGGGAGGTGGTGGTGGGATCTGTGAGAGAGAGTGTGGTATATAGAGAGACAGAGTTAATAATAATAATAATAATAATAATAATAATAATAATAATAATAATAATAATAATAATAATAATAATAATAATTTTTAAAAATGTTTTGTTTTATTTTTTTAACTAGTTGTAGGGCCCGTGTGACCACACGGGTAGGTTTAATAAGCATAAAAATAGATTATAATACATCGTTGAAATTGTTTGTATTTAGTTACATATCTTTATAAAACAATGCTAAAGACAATATGTGTTAGGACATCAAAATTTTATTACTGTGTTACGAAAAAATTATTAGTTCATGTTTGATATAGAAAATTAGCTAACTAATTGATAATATGTTGTCTAAAATGAAAGCATGACCTAATTTTATGTTGTCTAATAATTAAAACATGACCTAATTTAAATAACCAAATGTTATTGAACAATATAAAAAAGCCCTTACATTTGATCCAATTAACCTTAATAATGGGTTAGGCTTTGAAGGCCCATTAAACCCTTATAACAAATACGACCCCAAATTTTAATCACTCATTTACCGCTCCATCTCCGTTCTTCGAAGGGCGACAACGAAATGACAGACAAATCTTCAGATCATATTGAAACACGGGTCGTTTCTTAGGAAACCATGCATAACATATTTTAATAGAAAGTATAAATAGGTGTATAGATATTCTATTTTTTTTTAGTTTTTTGTTTGATTAATATTAAAAACTCTGTTTGAGGTATCTAAAAGTCTGTTTGACTAAAGTCAACCACTATTTGTAAAAGGTAATCTCTGTTACGCCAAATCACTGTTTCTTAAAACTCTATTTATAACCAAACAGAGGTTTCAAACATATGTTTCTCATACTACTGTTTGAAATCCTAACCTCTGTTTCAAAAACAGAGATTACAAAAGGAAAAACAAACATCTGATTGACCAAAAGTGAACAAACATTTAACCTTTGTTTTCAAAAACCAAACCTCTAATTAATAAACATATTTTAGGTTTCAAAAGTGTATATCATTTGTTTGAGGTATCTAAAACTCTGTTCGACTAAAGTCAACCACTGTTTGTAAATGGTAATCTTTGTTTTGCCAAATCACTGTTTCTCAAGACTCTGTTTGTAACCAAACGGAGGTTTCAAACCACTGTTTGACCAAAGTCTGTTTGAGCAAAAGTCTGTTTTGACCAAAGTTTGTTTGACCAAGGTCAAACTATTGTTTAACTAAGGTCAAACCACTGTTGACCACAGTATGTTTGACCAAAGTCAAACCAGTATTTGCAAAAAAGGCAACCACTGTTTTTTCCATAAAACATTGTTTTAACCCAACAGTGGTTTCAAACATCTGTTTTCATCACCAAAGTCAACAGATGCATCAATCAGTGTATCAACAGATGTATCAACTATGGCAGTTGGTGGAAGATGTATCGACTATGCATTCACAAATGGCTAGTTGTATATCTCTCACTTTGTCTATTAAACCTTGTTCCTTCCCAACCTGTTATTACTAAACATGATTACACAATGAACTGCTCGTACAAAGTGACTCTATTTTATTAATAATAAACTGATAATTACAAACGTAGAACATGAATATATATTTATACTATCCTAGAACATACTAAAATAAATTATTTTAATACTGGCCCTTATTGTTAGTGCAATTGTCTGTCGACTACATCTTCGTTCGAGTCTTAGATAGAGAGAGATAAGCCCAGAGACTGATCAAGACTGAAGAAGTGCAGACATGAAGTTGTCAAAGACTCGATGAACGACTCGTCAACATCTGAGGGGGAGTTTGTTGGTGCACTACATCTGTTGACTTCGTCTTGGATCAAGTCTTAGTCTTAGAATGTTAGATTAGGGCACATTGTACGAGAAAACTGGAAAGTTTATGTGTCTTAGGTAGAGGTTTCGCTTTTATGGTCATAGAGTGAAGGTTCCGCTTATTCGTACACATGTAGTTCCGCTCATATGGACATGACCATATGAGCGAAACCCCATGGCCTATATATAGCACCATGAGCGAAACTAACAGTAGGGAGGTTGAGGTCTTGTATGGTACGGCGAAGCCCTGCCAAATCGTCTCCAGAGCTTGTAAACTGTAATTAAGTGCAATAAACTGAGACAAATTAGTGAAATCAAGCTAAACAAAGACTGAATCAATGAATTCCGCCTCTGATTCAGTCTGAGCACTCTTCTGATCGACTCGTCAGGTCGCATAACGATCCTACACTTATCTTAACAAAATAGATTATACTAATTTAGATATTTTCGGAACACGCCCTTTTAGCATAGAGATCTCCTCCTTCCTCCCTTTGAGATTCAAAATCGTACCACCCTTGATTTTGGAGGTAATTCTGAAGACCCTGCAAAGTTAAAATGCAGATTCTCAGTTTGGAGTTACAACAACATTTACATGCATATATATATATATATAAACAGAATAATGATTTAAAATGTTGGCCAGTTTCGAAGTCGCAATAGACAGATTTTAATGTTCAGATGACAGATTCTTCTACTGCTTATCTAACTATTTAGTGGTTAAACTATTAGTTTCATACCAGCTACAGCAGAACTAATTATCTAGGTGTAATTATAAAGTACATGTCTGCCCCTTGCCCCCTTTTAATGTATATTGAGACTTTTACTCCCATTAAAAAAATTATTGAAGACTCGATAATTGTTATGATTATTTGTCACACCCCAACCGATGGCAGAATCATCGGGGCATGGCACTAAGCGAAACAGATTGTCCAGAAGTTTCCATAACAATTATCATTACTATTTAATTTAAAATAACATGTCCCATACCATGCCTCAAATAGTAAACAAATTATTACAGACAAAAAATCTAGGCAATTAATTCTGTTCCGACAACTCAGATTTAAATATAGCAATTGTTTATCTGCTTCTAGAGACCCCTGATTCAGTTTGTACAGACAACTATTTGTTGGACTCTAGAGCCTTATTCTAGCCTCGCTTTCCTAACAGATAAGCCCCCTAAACACCTGTCACATACGTTAAAATAAAGACAATACACATAGTGTAAAGGCGAGTATACAAGTTTGATAATGGCATATGGATTTCGAAATAGTTTACGCATAACCAACACGTACACAGAGGAAAACGAAGCATGTTAGTTATCGACATGAACCTATCGATACCAATGACTGCGGGTTGACTGCCCGAGGCAGTTCGTAATACATGATCACCACTGTAATCCATGCAAATAATTGTCCTTAACAACCCCCGCATGAGCGGGTGCTGAGTCCAAACTATAGTACTATCGTTGTTAAGGCAGGTAGACAGCATTCCATGTGTAAACATAACAAACAGGAATTCATTAAGTCATGTATACATGCGATAACAGTTAGCGTTTAAATGTATTGCGTAGTGTGTTCGATTGTGATTTAGAATAAGTAACGTATGTAACACCCAAAAGTGCGAAAGCAAAAAGGGTTCGAGAATACTCACAGTGGTTGATGGATTGAAGGGAGCGCTTGAGAGTAGGGTTAGCCTGAATGGTTCAATAGCATAATGATAAGTACGCGTAAAACGGAAACAAGTGCTGATGGATCGGACAGCTGACCGTGAGGTTGACAATCCGTTCGGACAGCTATCTGGTCGGACGGTAGTCCGATCGGATGGCTGTTCGAGTGGATTGTTTCTTCCTTTGAGTAAGATGTGTTTGTGTATGATGGTTTGACTTTTGAAGTTTTTGTTGCAGCATTTGAAAACATTGAAGTACCTTTACCTTTCCGGTCGGTCGATCGGACGATCGTTCGATCGGCCGGCAACCCGATCGGCTAGTACTCCAGCGAAGAACATGTTTTCAGCAACATGTCACTCGATCGGACAGTAGTTTGATCGGGTGGCATTCCTAGTGCATTGAACATGTCGAAAAATCGATTAAGTGTTGAAGTCAAGTATCTCATGATCCGAAGAGTAATCCAAATCCGATGGTAGTCCATTCGGATAACAGTTCGTTTCAATATTCAACCTTCAAATAAGTTGATTAAGTGTGGGACCCATGTGCTAGCCGTTCAGCTGACCAGTCGTTCGGCTGAATGTCCGTCCGGCTGTGTAACAACTCTCATTAAAATTAATAATTAGAATAATAAATAGTCAATAAGGAAACCCTAATTGGGACACCCAAGTAATTCCGCACTAACCCTGAAATTTCCGGAATAATCGGAATCAGGATCAGGGCCCCTAAAACTCAGGGGGGTTAAACCCTAATTGATATTTATCTTTATAATTCGTTGTCAACAATTGAAAATCGAATTATGCTGAATCATCTAAGCTAGTCCCGAACTCAGCTAGTCTATGAAGCCTAGGTCGCTCCTTTACGGACCGTAAGGGTTAGTCCTTACGGACCGTAAGCCAACCGGTTCCTTTAGGGACCGTAAGGGATAGGTCATACGGTCCGTAAGCGACGTGAAATTCGGGCTATAAATAGCCGACCTTGGCACTTGAAATCTGGTATTAGAACGACGTAGAAATTCTGTTTGTGCGTCGAGTTCCAACTGTTATACCACAATCAAACACACACGATCACGAAACGCTGCCGCAATCAGGGTAATTACTCGATCGCTATTACGATTCATTTTTCCGGGATCAATATATCCAAAGAATGTTTAAGTGCTGCCCACATTAGGGTGATACTTTGTCGTTTGTCGTTAAATCGATAAATGAGTTGAAGTATAGCACTTTGTCGTTCATTGTGAGAATTTGATCTCGTGAGTTATCGTAACTACTGTATTGATCACTAACCCTGTTTTGTGTGCATTATTGTGAAATTAGGTTAACAGGGCTAAACTCTTATTCTATCAGTACTAAATCTGCAATGTGAGTCATTCTCTTTTTATTAACTGTTTTACAATACTCCAAATCATTTTCAGAATTATAATTACAGTGATTAAGTTGATGTAATCACCAAATTACAGCCAGTATGTGGGGTATTGTGCACATTACTACAGTTTAAATCATTTTTGGTGGGCGAACCTAATTTAAATGATTTACGTCATTCATTGGGGCAGCCAATGGTGATATGACCACTGTCACAGATCCGGTCGAGTGACAAATACTGTGGGTAGTTGGTTGATATCAGAAACATGCGTAAAAGATCTTAACACTGTGAATAATCATAAAATGTGTCGTTTTCAGTAAAATGAATGATTCACTCAGTATTTCCCCGCTGACAAAATCTTTTTCAAACATGTTTCAGGTGATCTGCTGTAAATCAGGAAAAGTGCTGAGGAGCATTTCAAGCTTAAAATAGTGGCTCAATATAAAATAAATAAATATGTTTTGAAATAAATTTTATTCACTAAAACTTATGTATTGTAAATTATCGGGGTTTTATCCCGAGTTGTAAAATAAAAATAATCGGAAAAAGTTTTAGCTTTACAACGATCCTGATGTTAAAATTTCCGCTGCTAAAATCACATAAACAAATATCACGGGGTTTCTGTCCCGCGGCTCCTGAAACGGGTCAAACCGGGTCGGGGGCCGTGACAGGCTGGCTGTCCATTCGGACAGCAGTCCGATCAGACAGTACCTTGTCCTGGTCGGCCTGTTCGCTTCGCACTTGGTTGTTTTGATTGTTTATCGTTTTATCGAGGTATTTTGATAACGAGCCAAACAACGGAAACCTCGTCTTTACTTGGTTCTCCTGATCGGACAGGAATCACCCAAATCCGGTTGGTGAACGGTTCGGGACGATGTTTAACGTTAAACCCGAAATCGGTGAACCTCGTGGATAGAATCCGGATCTTGGGCCACTCGGCCACCGGAATGATTAGTATGTCGGCACAAGTTCCATTTCTATTGGTTTTGAAGGCATTGAGTGTAAAAGAGTTGAAAGAAAGTTGGAAAAACCATCTTTCAATCCCTTTCACCGTGAATATGTTTAGATCTGTGAAGAATATTTGTTTGTTTATGTGGAAATCGGTTAGATCCAAGTTATTCTTGGTGGATTGAGGCCAAAACATGAAGTTCTTCAAGAACAAATGATTACGTCATCCTAGAATACCTTGAATCTTGATGATTTCACGGTTAAAAGTTAAGATTTAAAAGATAGAAAGGTGTAGGAGTGCGTGTAGATCAAGAAAGTACAAGATTTAGGACGAGATCTTACCGGAGTCGAGAGAAATCTGAGAAAAGGTGAGGAGCACGAGCTGGTCGGACGTCACTTGCCAAAAGTCGTAAGTTGGAGAGTGACAAGAGGTATTTATAGGATGCTAAAAGAGGAAATGGGTGGCCGATCGGCCAGGCAGCTCGATCGGACAGCCTGTCTGATCGGACGGCAGTCCGATCGGCCGGCTGGTCGATCGGCTGGTAGCCTGATCGATCAGTTGCCTGATTCGAGTGTTTGGTGCGACGATTTTTGATATTTTGATTTCGATTGCGAGCGGTGCGATGCGAAGGAGTTTCCTAGTCAAATTACTTTTAATCCCAACTATTCATATCTCGTGTTATCTCTTCTCCACTAATTATCATAATTCGATTTCGATTGCGATTTGATTGATTACCACACATAACATAAATAAACATGCACATGTAACACGTAAGGCACACACACACGTATAACAGTAACCAATATACGTATTTCGAGTTGCGAGCGCGATTGTGATAAGCGATAACATATGCGATAAATAGCGAACAAACTTCGATTATTAATAGACACTCCACATAATACAACTAACGTAAATGATAAATTAGACTAACTATAAGTCAAAGAAGTCAAAACAGGGATTGAGCAAGGAGTGACATATCGTAATTAGCGATCTTTTCTTCCTTTGACCTCAATCTTGACTTTGACTTTGACTTTTGAAAACACGGGGTGTTACAGCCTCCCATTGTTTAGGGAATTTCGTCCCGAAATTAGGCTGTAAGATGTACAACACCGTGAATCACTTTGGAGAACTTTCTCTCTCTAGACTTTCACTCTCTAGAACGAGCTCCCCCAAACAACTGTGGGTACTTCACCTTCATGTCGCTTTCGAGTTCCGAAGTGAACTATGTGCCTCGTTTGCCTTCCCATCGGACTTTCACAATAGGAATGCGCGAGCATCTGAGTTGCTTGGTTTGACGGTACATGATTTCGACAGGCTTCTCCACAAAGTGCAATGTTTCATTTATTTGGAGGTCATCGAGGGGTACAATTAAATCATGCTCAGCCAGGCACTTTCGGAGGTTTGACACGTGGAAAGTCGGGTGGACGTTACTAAGTTCCTCCGGTAGTTCGAATCTGTAAGCGACTTTTCTGATCCTTTCCAGAATCTTAAATGGTCCAACATATCGAGGCGCTAGTTTCCCTTTCTTGCCGAATCTGACTACACCCTTCCAAGGTGATACCTTTAGCAGTACGTAGTCGTCAACGTCAAATTCAAGAGGCTTGCGTCGTCTATCGGCGTAACTTTTCTGTCTACTTCGAGCTTTCAACAAGTTGTCTCGGATTTGTAGGACTTTGTCAGTCGTTTCTTGCAGTAGCTCAGGACCAGTTAATTGCGAGTGACCAATCTCGTGCCATACAATAGGCGATCGACATCTTCTTCCGTATAAAGCCTCGAATGGTGTCATTTGGATGCTGGTATGACAACTGTTGTTGTACGAGAATTCGACTAACGGCAGGTATTTATCCCAATTACCACCGAAGTCTATGACACACGAGCGGAGCATGTCTTCAAGAGTACGAATCGTTCTTTCAGTCTGTCCGTCGGTTTGGGGGTGGAATGCGGTACTTAAGTTAAGCGTCGTACCGAGAGCCGCTTGAAACGTTTCCCACAATCGCGAGGTAAACCAAGCATCACGGTCAGAGATGATGTCACGAGGTGTACCATGATTACAGATGATCTCGTCGGTGTAGATTCGGGCTAATCGTTCTACCTTGTAGTCTTCCCGTATCGGCAAAAAGTGAGCAGATTTGGTCAATCGATCAACAACAACCCAAATGCTGTCGTGACCTGATGACGTGTGCGGAAGCTTTGTTATGAAGTCCATAGCTATACTCTCCCACTTCCATATCGGGATCGGCGGTTGTTCGAGTAAGCCAGAGGATCTTTGATGTTCAGCTTTGACTCTTGCACAAGTCAGGCATTTTCCGACGTAGAGAGCGATATCCCTTTTCAAGATCCTGATACATTTTGTCGGCACCGGGATGAATAGAATATCGGGATTTGTGGGCCTCGTCCATCAAAATCTTTCGAAAATCGGTCCGCTTAGGGATCCAAATTCGGTCTAGAAAATAGAAGATCCCATTCGATTTACTTACAAGCTGAGCTCCATCGTGATAGATTCTTTTCTTCTTCAAAGTGTGTTCGTTGAAACAAGCGTGCTGAGCTTCGCGGATGAGGGTTTCGAGATCGTGTTGGGATTGGGTATTACGAATGCTGAGCAAATAACTCCGCCTGCTGAGCGCGTCGGCAACAATATTTGCTTTGCCTGGGTGATAACGAATCTCACATTCGTAATCGTTGAGAAGTTCTACCCATCGGCGTTGACGCATATTAAGTTCTTTCTAATCAAAGATGTGTTGTAAACTCCTGTGATTGGTGAAGATCGTACACTTGGTACCATACAGGTAGTGTCGCCAAATCTTTAACGCAAAAACAACCGCGCCTAGCTCGAGATCAAGGGTTGTATAGTTCTTTTCGTGGATTTTGAGCTGACGAGATGCGTAAGCTATAACCTTGTCCCGCTGCATAAGAACACAACCAAGACCAAGATTGGAAGCATCACAATAGATAATGAAGTCGTTGTTTCCGTCGGGCAATGTGAGAACAGGAGCATTGCAAAGCATGTGCTTAAGGGTTTGGAAAGCAGACTCTTGTTCGGTTCCCCAAACAAAAGGCTTGTCTTTATGCGTAAGAGCAGTAATCGGCACAGAGATTTTTGAGAATCCTTCGATAAATCGTCGATAATAGCCCACTAATCCGAGAAAAGAACGGACTTCAGACGGGTTCTTAGGCGTAATCCAACTTTTAACTGCTTCAATCTTCGCGGGATCGACATGAATACCTTGACTATTAACGATGTGACCCAGAAACTGAACCTCTTCTAGCCAGAATTCGCACTTAGAGAACTTGGCATAGAGTTGATTCCCCTGGAGTAGCTTGAGAACCAAACGTAGATGTTGCGCGTGTTCGGCTTTCGATTTGGAATAGATCAAGACATCTCGATGAATACGATGACGAAACGGTCTAGAAATGGCTTACACACACGACTCATCAGATCCATGAAAACCGCAGGTGCGTTTGTTAAACCAAAATGCATGACTATGAACTCATAATGGCCGTAGCGAGTGCGAAAAGCGGTTTTGGGTATATCTTCTTCCTGAATGCGTAGTTGATGATAGCCTGAGCGTAAATCGATCTTCGAGAAACACGTAGCACCTTGCAGTTAATCAAACAAATCATCGATATGAGGCAGAGGATAGCGGTTCTTGATGGTTAACTTATTCAACTCCCGATAGTCGATGCACATCCTGAACGACCCATCCTTCTTTTTAACGAAGAGGACTAGCGCGCCCCCAAGGAGAGGTGCTCGGGCAAATGAAACCTTTCTCAAGTAATTATTGGAGCTGGTTCGAGAGTTCACGCATTTCGGACGGCGCAAGTCGATAAGGAGCTTTGGCTACAGGGTTGGCTCCAGGGATGAGGTCGATACGAAAGTCGATATCACGACTTGGTGATAGACCGGGAAGGTCGCCAGGGAACACATCAGGAAATTCATGAACCACAGGAACGTCTTTCACTTTTGTCTTTCCTTTCGTTTCCTTCTCCGCTACTACAATGTTAGCCAAGAAAGCTCTGTATTCCTTGTGGAGATACTTGCTAGCCTGGACACATGACATGAGCTTGAGTCCTTTCAAAGCAGTTTCATCATACACACATAAAGAATCACCATTCGCGAGCGAGAATCAAATCATCTTATCGAAGCACACAACTTCAGCATGGTTTTCGCGAAGGAAGTCCATGCCTACTATGATGTCAAAACTTCTGAGTTGCATCGGAATCAGGTCGATTGGGAAGATGTGATTGTTGAGCTCAAGAGTACAATCACGAAGAACAGAACTTACGACGACAGTTCTTCCAGTGGCGACTTCTACGTCGAACGTTGAGGGGAGTTGGGATCGCTTGCGACTAAGGAGCCTCTCGAATTCAAACGATACAAAGCAGTTATCAGCTCCAGTATCAAACAACCACGATGCATAAATACCATTCACAAGGAACGTACCATTAACCAAGTTTTTGTCAGCCAGGGCTTGACGCACGTTGATGTTGAAGGTGCTGGCGTGTGCTGCTTGTTGCTGCGGCTGAGGCTGCTGCTGCTGGGGCTCTTGTTTCATAACCCTGTTCGGGCACATGTTCGCAAAGTGGTTGGGATCACCACATGCGAAGCAGACTCGGGCGTTGATCGCGGGTGCCTGAGCTGCATGTTGGACTTGCGGGGCTGGGAGTAGAGCTTGATGAGCAGTGGCTTGAACTGGGGCTTGGCGAGGACCAGTACGGCAATTAGCAGTGAAATGGCCGTACATGTTGCTGTGAGCGCAAAACCGATAGGCAAGACCCACCAGATGATGATATGGGCATGCTGGGCAAACCGGGTGGGGGCCTGTGTATGCACGCTTTGCTGGCGGTGCATATGTAACTGGTGCTGGTCGGTGATGAGATTGCTGCTGAGCCGGTACGGCTTGGAGAGGAGCAACAGTGGTAGTGACAGCACAGTTCTTGTTGCTGGAGCTGTTGTTGTTCTTCTTCTTCTTGCGACGTGATGACTTTGACGGTTGAGCGGTGGCGGTTTCAGCGGTTGGTGGAGTGGTAGCTTGATGCAGAGACTTGGGGGGGCTTATCCCAAAAACCAGTTTTACTCGCTTGTCGTTGATTTCAGCGGCAAGCAAGTAAGTCTCTTCAATCGATGATGTCTTCGCGGCGTGAACAAAATCTGCAACACAGTCGGGTAAAGCTCGGATGTACTTCTTGATTGCCATATCAGACGTCTTGACGTGATCAGGGCAGATAATGCTGAGCTGCTTAAAGCGAGCAGTCAGGGCAGCGTTGTCTCCATCCTTCTGCTTAATGTTCTAAAACTCGTCCTCCAGCTTTTGGCGTTCGTGGGGAGGGCAGAATTCGTTCATCATGATGGCTTTCAATTCTTCCCAAGTCAGCTCATAAGCTGCATCATTCCCGCGTTTGTTTCTCTCGGTCGTCCACCAGTCTAAAGTGCGGGACTGGAAGACTCCGGTAGCATTGAGGGTACGGAGATTATCAGGACATCCGCTTTGGCGCAGAGTGACTTCGACGGAATTGAACCATTGGAACATCGCTGTTGGGCCATCTTCCCCAGTGAATTCCTTTGGACCGCATGCCTTGAACTGTTTAAAACTAAAAGCAGTCTTGGGAGCAACTTTAGGAGCATCTGTTCTAGACTCCTCAGACGACTTGCTGCGTTCTCATAGACATCACTCACAGCTTTTGCTACTTGCTTGGCGATGATAGCAGTAAGACGCCTGTCTCTCTTTTCTTAACGAGTAAGTGGGTGACGGGATCCTGATGATGGTCCAGTTGACATTGTCTGCAATAGACATTGTCGTAGGTCTCAGACACGTCATAACCGAATCTCACCTCAAATGTCTAACACTTACTAAAGCTCAGGAACACAGTCGCATAATTACTTAAACACATAAGCACGAAATCATTGAATCACGTAATCATGGTAGCACATAAGCACGTAAGCAAGTAAGCACATAGGGCACAGAAGCACATAAACACATACGCATTTAGTCACAGAGGCAGTCAGAATACAGAAACCTATCATCCGAAGTTCGCGTGTCGTTCGAGCATAGCGATCGCGTGTAGCATATCGATTAGTATAGTATAAGCGTACATCATAGCACAAGGTCGTCCATATTGTAGCGACTTGTTCGCGTGTTGAGATAGAAGTGCAGTGTGAGTCGTGCGTGTCGATCGAGCAATTCTCCAAAAGTTTAAACACATAAAAAGGTAAATTCACGTATAAACACATAAAACGACGAATCATCAGAGTCAGCAGTTGCGGGATCAGAATCAAAACACACAAAATCGGGAAGTGGATTGTCTGCGAC
This sequence comes from Helianthus annuus, assembly GCF_002127325.2. Classification (NCBI taxonomy): domain Eukaryota; kingdom Viridiplantae; phylum Streptophyta; class Magnoliopsida; order Asterales; family Asteraceae; genus Helianthus; species Helianthus annuus. The sequence continues at coordinate 155,779,980 of NC_035445.2, forward strand.
TATTAGACATTGACTACCCAAAGTGATTCGACTATTCTCAAGGACTTGGTGTGCACATTTTGACTTTCAGGATTGGGCCTCTGCCTCGAATCTTGGGCATCCGGCGCATATCCCTCTTGTCATATCGTGCGTTCAGGTCGTTGGAGTCCGTCGTGACTTTGGTGAGAGTTTTGTAAAAACCATGGATAAGCCGTCAAGGTTAGGGTTTCACCCCTGGCTTGACAACTTCCCTTTGATTTTAATAAATAGAGGAGATTATTCATCAAAATATGGATTTCACTCCTGATTTGGTATACTTCTCCCCGTTGGTAAGTAAAAGCGCGGGTCGATTTAGCAGATTATGGTCGAGAGTTTGCGGTTTTCACACCTATTCTCGACTTAACCACTTGTCTTTATATGAAAATTCGAGTGCAGTAACAGTGTAGTGTAGATGAGAATGGCGAATATTAGCGGTAAGCTCATACATAATCCCTAATGGACATGCACGAGTCGGTCTATTGGGTCCTAACTATAGACTAGGTCTCTAAGACATCGACCCGGACTAGGTCGAGTCTTGCCTAATTCCCTATAGTTATGGCTCTGATACCAATCTGTCACACCCCAACCGATGGCGGAATCATCGGGGCATGGCACTGAGCGAAACAGATTGTCCAGAACTTTCCATAACAATTATCATTACTATTTAATTTAAAATAACATGTCCCATACCATGCCTCAAACAGTCAACAAATTATTACAGACAAAAAATATAGGCAATTAATTTTGTTCCGACAACTCAGATTTAAATATAGCAATTGTTTATCTGCTTCTAGAGACCCTTCATTCACTTTGTACAGACAACTATTTGTTGGACTCTAGAGCCTTATTCTAGCCTCGTTTTCCTAGCAGATAAGCACCCTAAACACCTGTCACATACGTTAAATAAATTCAATACACATAGTGTAAAGGCGAGTATACAAGTTTGATAATAGCATATAGAGTTCGAAATAGTTTACGCATAACCAGCACGTACACAGAGGAAAACGAAGCATGTTAGTTGTCGACATGAACCTATCGTTACCAATGACTGCGGGTTGCCTCCCGAGGCAGTTCGTAATACATGATTACTACTGTAATCCATGCAAATAATTGTCCTTAACAACCCCCGCATGAGCGGATGTTGAGTCCAAACTATAGTACTATCGTCGTTAAGGCAGGTAGATAGCATTCCATGTGTAAACATAACAAACAGGCATTCATTAAGTCACGTATACATGCGATAACGGTTAGCGTTTAAATGTATTGCGTAGTGTGTTCGATTGTGATTTAGAATAAGTAACGTATGTAACACCCAAAAGTGCGAAAGCAAAAAGAGTTCGACTATACTCACAGCGGTTGATGGATTGAAGGGAGCGCTTGAGAGTAGGGTTAGCCTGAATGGTTTGATAGCATGATGATAAGTACACATAAAACGGTAACAAGTGCTGATGGATCGGACAGCTGGTCGATCGGACGGTAGTCCGATCGGACAGCTGACCGTGAGGTTGACAGTCCGTTCGGACAGCGGTCCGGTCGGACGGTAGTCCGATCGGATGGCTGTTCGAGTGGATTGTTTCTTCCTTTGAGTAAGATATGTTTGTGTATGATGGTTTGACTTTTAAAGTTTTTGTTGCATCATTCGAAAACAATGAAGTACCTTTACCTTTCCGGTCGGTCGATCGGACGGTCGGTCGATCGGCCGGTAACCCGATCGGCTAGTACTCCAGCGAAGAACATGTTTTCAGCAAGATGTCACTCAATCGGAGAGTAGTTCGATTGGGTGGCATTCCTAGTGCATTGAACATGTCGAAAAATCAATTTAGTGTTGAAGTCAAGTATCTCATGATCTGAAGAGTAATCCAAATCGGATGGTAGTCCATTCGGATAGCAGTTCGTTTCAATACTCAACCTTCAAATAAGTTGATTAAGTGTGGGACCCATGTGCTAGCCATTCGGCTGACCAGTCGTTCGGCTGACTGTTCGTCCGGCTGGCTGTTCGTTCGGACAGCAGTCCGATCGGACAACACCTTGTCCTGGTCGGCCTGTTCGCTTCGCACTTGGTTGTTTTGATTGTTTGTCGTTTTATCGAGATATTTTGATAACGAGCCAAACAACGGAAACCTCGTCTTTACTTGGTTCTCCTGATCGGATAGGAATCACCCAAATCCGGTTGGTGAACGGTTCGGGACGATGTTTAACGTTTAACCCGAAAACGGTGAACCTCGTGGATAGAATCCGGATCTTGGGCCACTCGACCACCGGAATGATTAGTAAGTCGGCACAAGTTCCGTTTCTATCGGTTTTGAAAGCATTGAGTGTAAAAGAGTTGAAAGAAAGCTGGAAAAACCATCTTTCAATCCCTTTCACCGTGAATATGTTTAGATCTGTGAAGGATCTTTGTTTGTTTATGTGGAAATCGGTTAGATCCAAGTTATTCTTGGTGGATTGGGGCCAAAACATGAAGTTCTTCAAGAACACATGATGACGTCATCCTAGAATACCTTGAATCTTCATGATTTCACGGTTAAAAGTTAAGATTTAAAAGATAGAAAGGTGTAGGAGTGCGTGTAGATCAAGAAAGTACAAGATTTAGGACGAGATCTTACCGGAGTCGAGAGAAATCTGAGAAAAGGTGAGGAGCACGAGCTGGTCGGATGTCACTTGCCAAAAGTAGTAAGTTGGAGAGTGACAAGGGGTATTTATAGGATGCCAAAGAAGGAAATGGCTGGCCGATCGGCCAGGCAGCTCGATCGGACAGCCTGTCCTGTGACAACTCGTATTTCGAACCTATCTTTGTGTAACGTTATATGATTACGTGAACTTTATTAATTGAATGAATGTATGTTATGTTATATGTTATCGTGTATAATGAACCGATCGCACAAGTCCATTTGGGCTCCACCTTGTTGTACTCGAAACCCATAAAGGGCAGCCCATTCGGAGGGTTCGGCCCACTTCATCAACTCGCACAACACCTAGGGTGTTGGTATAAATCCCACACTTTACCTAATTACACAAGTTTACAAACCCTACTCTCTTTCTCTCCTCTCAAACTCGACGGCAGCCACATCTCATCTCTCTCGAAGCTTTATCAATCCTTGTTCCATTCTTTAACCGGTTAGTGTGATACTTTTGATTTCATGATTTACGATGTGTTGACTTATATGTTTTACATATGATTTAGAGATGGTATGCATTTGATTGTAATGAAAACTGATGAAGTATGATGTTCATGAAATCGGTTCATATGTGTAACATGTTTTGAATTATGTAGAATGATAATTATGTGCTAATGATCTAGAACCGATTGAATGATAATCGGCTGTGATATGTTCCTGTTCGAATGATTTGTGGAGGGGGATTGTTATGTTAGTATGCATGCTAGTGATCAAGAATATGAATCATGTTAATATGTTTAAGTGTTATGATTCTTGTTCACGCTTTGATTATGATTAGGGTTCATATGAATTTTGTGATAAAAACCCTTGTTTGATCAAATATTGATTAAGTTTGAAACTGTTGATTGTGATTGATTGATCGAATAAATGGAAACTTTGTAATTGATTTGCAAGATAAATGTTATGTAACTGATTGCCATAATATTCGGAATTTAAAACCAATCGCACAAGGGCTCTGATCGCACAAGAGCCCAATCACACAAGTGAATCGCACAAGTTAGAATATGCTAAGGTACAACTGATGATACACTAGGTACTGTTTAATGATGCATGATCGCACAAGACCTTGTGGGTCGCACAAGACAGTGCCGATCTCACAAGGCTTGGGCCACACACACATACAGTTGGACCTTATTATGTTGATTGGGCCTCAAAGCCCAATCCCAATCGCACAAGTCATCCGGATCGCACAAGTCATCCAGATCGTAAAAGACTAATTGGATCGCACAATTTACTTTTCGATTAACTGTTGGGCCGTGTATATGTTTGGACTACTATATTATTTGGGCCGGGTATTTTTGGGCTACAACGAGTGAATCGCACAAGGCTGTTAGGCTTGTGCGAGCCCATTCTTTTGAATCGCAGAAGTATGAATGTGTATTGCTCGTGACTGTTATGTGTTTGCCATGATCCATAAGTGCTCGAAACCTGTTAGTTATGCGTAAACATACGTGCATTACTTGAAACCAAAACCTGACTTGTATGGTAACCATGTTAGGACGTGGTTGACCCTTAGCTCAAGTAACCTTTCTGTGTATCTACCGAGCAAACCAAGGTGAGTTCACACCCTTACCAAGGCATGGGATTCCCGGTGGGTAGGGAATGGGATTGAAGGAATGGGATTGTACAACTACTTGGACTTACACTGTTACTAGACTATCTACCATCGTCCTCGGTTGGGAAGGATCCTTACGTAAAACCTACGTAAACATGCGCTTACTACTGTCCTCAGGGTTCGAGGGACACTTACGTAAAACCTACGTAACCTTATGCTTACTACTGCCTCGGGTCATGAAGGGCACTTACGTAAAACCTACGTAAACCCCTGCGTACCACTGTCCTCGGGTTAAGAAGGGCACTTACGTAAAACCTACATAAACCTCGTACGTACTCCTGTTCTCGGGTTAAGAAGAACACATATGGTTACCACTAGTCTAGTACCTACAACATGGGAAACCCCCACTAACTGAACGTACAAGCATGGGGAGCCCCCACTAAATGAACATACAATTGACTTAGTTTATAACGCATGGTGATGCAACGAACTTACTTACTGTGAACTCGCTCAACTAGTTGTTGACTTTCTGTTACATGCCTTGCAGGACCATAGGTATTCATGGAGCTTGCACGGAAGGCGCGCTCGTTGTGGGCACATTGACTGTTGAGTTCCATGTTAGACATTTTCATTTTGAGAACTTGATACTTATGTTGGGTTTTACATTAATGCTTCCGCTACACACTTGTTTATGTTTGGTTTTGAAAACACCTTTCGTATTGATGAATGACATTTACTATTTACATATATGTTCAATATGATTGGTGGCTTGATCCTGGTCATGTCACGCCTCCAAGCGGTGGTACTCCGCGTGTGGAATTTGGGGGTGTGACAGATTGGTATCAGAGCCATTGGTTATAGAGAACTCGGTTTTAATAAGGGGAAAACGTTTTTTTTTATTAAGACCAGACTATAACCAGAACAGTGCTCAACGATCCATAACGACGCCTCGCTCCACGTGCAAGACTCAACATCCTAGGTAATATGGTTTATGATTTATTGCCTACTCGCTAGATTACATAGAACTTTGCTCAGGGTATGCTTAGATACACATAGCGGCTATTGCTTGAGAACACTTGTGTGCTTACTCTCTTCTGTCATCGCACTATTCGCGAACCTCTCTTACTTATGTTGCCTTTGATATGAAGATCAGGCAGTGGAACAGAACAGGCTGCTTAAACGTATCAGCGCTACTACTACCGCTACCACTTCAGCTACTCCTGTTAATCCCAGTGACAACAAGCGAAAATGGGAGGGGGATTCCAGCAAGGGTTTAGCTACAGTTCAGTCTCAGGTTCAGCAGCAAAAGACTGACCACTACCAGAGTCCTAGTCAGCAGTCTTCTGGTAGTCGCGGGCAGAGAGTTTATCGAGGAAATCACCCCAGGTGCAACAATTGTAACAAACAACACAGTGGCCAGTGTAACAAGGGACGTTGCCAGAGGTGTCTCAAGATGGGTCATGAGGCCAAGGATTGTAGCAGCCCACGGCCTGTAACTTAGAATCAGCAGCAGCAGCAGCAGCAACCACCGCAGAATCAGCAACAGGGTCAAGGGATGTTTTCATTGTGGCGCTGAAGGTCACTTCAAAAGACACTGCCCTCAGTTAAACCGAAACCAGAACAACGACAACAATAATAATCAGGGCAATGAAAACAACAACGGGGGAAATAACAATGATGGGAACAACGGCGCTAGGGGTCGTGCTTTTGTGTTGGGGCAAGGTGATGCCAGGAATGATCCCAACGTGGTTCTGGGTAAGTTTCTTCTCGACGACTTTTACGTCACTGTATTATTTGATTCTGCAGATACCAGTTATATGTCTTTGAAAGTTAGTCAAATGTTAAAACGTACACCAACTCCCTTAAACACCAAACATGTCGTAGAGTTAGCCAACGGTAAAAGTCTAGAGGCCACACACATAGTTCAGGGTTGTAATCTTATCCTCGTTGGTCAGACTTTCTCTATCGATCTCATTCCCATAGCTTTAGGTAGTTTCGACATCGTCATTGGTATGGATTGGTTATCCCAACAGCAAGCAGAGATCTTATGCAAGGAAAAGATAGTTTGTATTCCCCATTCTGGTAAAGAACTCTCGAAGTTCAAGGCGACAAGAGTGGTGCCGTGGTTGGCATCATCTCCTTTTTGAAGGCTCAGAAATGTTTGCGAAAGGGTCACACTGCCATTATGGCACTTGTTACTGACGCATCAACGAAAGAGAAGATATTAGAGGATATCCCAGTTATACGTGATTTACCTCAAGTGTTTCCTGAAGACTTACCTGGTCTACCGCCTCACCGCCAGGTCGAATTCCAGATTGAGCTAGCTCCTGGAGCAGCACCTATAGCTCGTGCAACGTATCGCTTAGCTCTGCCGGAACTGGAGGAACTGTCCAAACAACTGCAAGAACTCTTGGATAAGGGTTTTATCCGTCCTAGCTCTTCGCCTTGGGGAGCTCCAGTATTATTTGTTAAAAAGAAGGACGGTACCTTCCGCATGTGCATAGATTACCGCGAACTGAACAAGGTGACCGTGAAGAACCGCTATCCTCTTCCACGTATTGACGACTTATTCGACCAACTGCAAGGGTCGAGCTACTACTCAAAGATAGATCTGAGGTCAGGGTATCATCAATTGAGAGTCCGAGATGAGGACGTCTCCAAAACAGCATTCAGAACTCGCTACGGCCACTACGAGTTTCTAGTCATGCCATTCGGGTTAACAAACGCACCTGCAGTCTTTATGGATCTTATGAACAGAGTGTGCAAGCCTTATCTAGACAAGTTCGTCATCGTTTTCATCGACGACATTCTGATCTACTCCAAGAGTCAGGAGGAACACGAACAACATTTACGACTTATCTTGGAACTTCTTCGAACAGAACAGCTGTACGCCAAGTTTTCAAAATGCGACTTCTGGCTTCGTGAAGTCCACTTTCTAGGCCATGTGGTAAACAAGGATGGGATTCATGTTGATCCATCCAAGGTAGACTCGATTAAGAACTGGCCTGCACCACGTACACCAATGGAAATACGCCAATTTTTGGGTTTGGCAGGCTATTACAGAAGGTTCATCAAAGACTTCTCAAAAATTGCGCAGCCGCTTACGCTACTGAAACAGAAGGGTGTCACCTATCGTTGGGGTAATCCCCAGGAAACCGCTTTTCAGCACTTAAAGGATAGACTCTGCAGCGCACCTATTCTCTCATTGCCAGAGGGCACGGACGATTTTGTGGTCTATTGTGACGCATCAATACAAGGTCTTGGTTGTGTATTGATGCAACGGGATAAATTCATTGCATATGCTTCGCGCCAACTTAAAGTTCACGAACGGAACTACACTACGCACGATTTAGAGCTGGGAGATGTTGTTTTCGCGCTCAAGATATGGCGACACTACCTGTACGGTACCAAGTGCACCATTTACACCGATCACATGAGTCTCGAGCATATCTTCAAGCTGAAGGAATTGAACATGCGTCAACGTCGATGGGTTGAACTACTGAACGATTACGAATGTGCCATCAAGTACCATCCAGGCAAAGCCAATGTTGTGGCTGACGCCCTCAGTCGGAAAGACACTACGCCTAGACGCGTACGAGCATTGCAGCTCACTATCCAATCCAATCTTCCTGCACAGATACGAGATGCTCAGGTAGAAGCATTGAAACCAGAAAACGTCAAGGTTAAAGCCTTACGCGGTTCAAGGCAGCGATTAGAACAAAAGGAAGACGGCGCCTTCTATGTAACGGGGCATATTTGGGTCCCACTATATGGCGGTTTACGAGAACTCGTGATGGATGAAGCACACAAGTCTCGCTACTCGGTACATCCGGGTTCAGATAAAATGTACCACGATATCAGAACTACGTATTGGTGGCCCAGCATGAAAGCCCTCATCGCGACTTACGTCGGCAAGTGTTTGACTTGTGCGAGAGTCAAGGTCGAATATCAAAAACCATCAGGTCTACTTCAGCAACCCAAGATACCACAATGGAAATGGGAGGAAATTTCCATGGATTTTGTTACTGGCCTACCTAGATCCCAGCGTGGGAACGATACTATTTGGGTGATCATGGATTGACTCACAAAGTCTGCTCATTTCTTGGCTATAAAAGAAACGGATAAGCTCTCTACCTTAGCAGACGTCTACTTGAAAGAAGTGGTTTCGAGGCACGGAGTGCCAACCTCTATTATTTCGGATCGGGATGCACGATTCACTTCAGAACTGTGGCAAGCAATGCACAAATCTTTTGGCTCACGATTAGACATGAGCACAGCTTATCACCCTCAGACGGATGGGCAGTCTGAGCGCACTATCCAGACTCTAGAAGACATGCTTCGGGCATGTGTTATCGATTTCAGCAACAGCTGGGAAAAACATCTCCCTTTGGTGGAGTTCTCGTACAATAACAGTTACCACACCAGCATTCAAGCCGCTCCATTCGAGGCATTGTACGGACGTAAATGCCGGTCACCTCTCTGTTGGGCAGAGGTGGGGGATAGTCAAATCACAGGTCCAGAAATGGTAGTTGATGCTACTGAACGGATTGCACAGATACGGCAACGCATGGCGACGGCTCGTGACCGTCAGAAAAGCTACGCTGATAAGCGCAGGAAACCACTCGAGTTCCAGGTTGGGGATCGAGTGCTACTCAAAGTCTCACCCTGGAAGGGTGTAGTTCGTTTTGGTAAACGAGGCAAACTCAATCCGCGGTATGTCAGACCGTTCGAAATCATAGAAAGAATAGGCAAAGTGGCCTACAAACTAAACCTACCAGCAGAACTCGGTGCAGTTCACAACGTCTTTCACGTGTCGAATCTAAAGAAGTGTCTGTCAGATGAGACCTTCATAGTTCCTTTGAAGGAGCTCACTATCGATGAACAGTTACAATTCGTCGAGGAACCTGTTGAAATCACGGACCGGGATGTTAAGGTCCTCAAGCACACCAGAATACCTCTTGTTCGAGTTCGTTGGAACTCCCGTCGTGGCCCAGAGTTCACCTGGGAACGCGAAGACCAAATGAAAGAAAAGTATCCCCAATTGTTTGCAAATAGTACAACCACTACTGAGGCTGAAGCTACCACAGAATTTCGGGACGAAATTCCAGATCAACGGGGGGAGGATGTGACACCTCAGGAAAACCATGCAACTTAACTAGCTGCCTCAGTGAGTACGTACCAAATTTCGGGACGATATTTCTTTCAACTTGGGGATAATGTGACAACTCGTATTTCGAACCTATCTTTGTGTAACGTTATGTGATTACGTGAACTTTATTAATTGAATGAATGTATGTTATGTTATATGTTATTGTGTATAATGAACGGATCGCACAAGTCCATTTGGGCTCCACCTTGTTGTACTCGAAACCCATAAAGGGCAGCCCATTAGGAGGGTTCGGCCCACTTCATCAACTCACACAACACTTAGGGTGTTGGTATAAATCCCACACTTTACCTAATTACACAAGTTTACAAACCCTACTCTCTTTCTCTCCTCTCAAACTTGACGGCAGCCACATCTCATCTCTCTCGAAGCTTTATCAATCCTCGTTCCATTCTTTAACCGGTTAGTGTAATACTTTTGATTTCATGATTTACGATGTGTTGACTTATATGTTTTACATATGATTTAGAGATGGTATGCGTTTGATTGTAATGAAAACTGATGAAGTATGATGTTCATGAAATCGGTTCATATGTGTAACATGTTTTGAATTATGTAGAATGATAATTATGTGCTAATGATCTAGAACCGATTGAATGATAATCGGCTGTGATATGTTCCTGTTCGAATGATTTGTGGAGGGGGATTGTTATGTTAGTATGCATGCTAGTGATCAAGAATATGAATCATGTTAATATGTTTAAGTGTTATGATTCTTGTTCATGCTTTGATTATGATTAGGGTTCATATGAATTTTGTGATAAAAACCCTTGTTTAATCGAATATTGATTAAGTTTGAAACTGTTGATTGTGATTGATTGATCGAATAAATGGAAACTTTGTAATTGATTTGCAAGATAAATGTTATGTAACTGATTTCCATAATATTCGGAATTTAAAACCAATCGCACAAGGGCTCTGACCGCACAAGAGCCCAATCACACAAGTGAATCACACAAGTTAGAATATGCTAAGGTACAACTGATGATACACTAGGTACTTTTTAATGATGCATGATCGCACAAGACCTTGTGGGTCGCACAAGACAGTGCCGATCGCACAAGGCTTGGGCCACACACACATACTGTTGGACCTTATTATGTTGATTGGGCCTCAAAGCCCAATCCCAATCGCACAAGTTATCCGGATCGCACAAGTCGTCCGGATCATACAAGACTAATTGGATGGCACAATTTACTTTTCGATTAACTGTTAGGCCGTGTATATGTTTGGACTAATATATTATTTGGGCCGGGTATTTTTGGGCTACAACAAGTGAATCGCACAAGGCTGCTAGGCTTGTGCGAGCCCATTCTTTTGAATCGCACAAGTATGAATGTGTATTGCTCGTGACTGTTATGTGTTTGCCATGATCCATAAGTGCTCGAAACCTGTTAGTTATGCGTAAACATACGTGCATTACTTGAAACCAAAAGCTGACTTGTATGGTAACCATGTTAGGACGTGGTTGACCCCTTAGCTCAAGTAACCTTTCTGTGTATCTGCCGAGCAAACCAAGGTGAGTTCACACCCTTACCAAGGCATGGGATTCCCGGTGGGTAGGGAATGGGATTGAAGGAATGGGATTGTACAACTACTTGGACTTACACTGTTACTAGACTATCTACCATCGTCCTCGGTTGGGAAGGACCCTTACGTAAAACCTACGTAAACATGCGCTTACTACTGTCCTCAGGGTTCGAGGGACACTTACGTAAAACCTACGTAACCTTATGCTTACTACTGCCTCGGGTCATGAAGGGCACTTACGTAAAACCTACGTAAACCCCTGCGTACCACTGTCCTCGGGTTAAGAAGGGCACTTACGTAAAACCTACATAAACCTCGTACGTACTCCTGTTCTCGGGTTAAGAAGAACACATATGGTTACCACTAGTCTAGTACCTACAACATGGGAAACCCCCACTAACTGAACGTACAAGCATGGGGAGCCCCCACTAAATGAACATACAATTGACTTAGTTTATAACGCATGGTGATGCAACGAACTTACTTACTGTGAACTCGCTCAACTAGTTGTTGACTTTCTGTTACATGCCTTGCAGGACCATAGGTACTCATGGAGCTTGCACGGAAGGCGCGCTCGTTGTGGGCACATTGACTGTTGAGTTCCATGTTAGACATTTTCATTTTGAGAACTTGATACTTATGTTGGGTTTTACATTAATGCTTCCGCTACACACTTGTTTATGTTTGGTTTTGAAAACACCTTTCGTATTGATGAATGACATTTACTATTTACATATATGTTCAATATGATTGGTGGCTTGATCCTGGTCATGTCACGCCTCCAAGCGGTGGTACTCCGCGTGTGGAATTTGGGGGTGTGACAGTCCGATCGGCCGGCTGGTCGATCGGCTGGTAGCCTGATCGATCAGTTGCCTGATTCGAGTGTTTGGTGCGATGATTTTTGATATTTCGATTTCGATTACGAGCAGTGCGATGCGATGGAGTTTCCTAGTCAAATTACTTTTAATCCCAGCTATTCATATCTCGCGCTATCTCTTCTCCACTAATTATCATAATTCAATTTCGATTGAGTTCGATTGCGATTTGATTAATTACCACAAATAACATAAATAAACATGCACAGGTAACACGTAAGGCACACACACACGTATAACAGTAACCAATATGTGTATTTCGAGTTGCGAGCGCGATTACGATAAGCGATAACATATGGGATAAATAGCGATAAATAGCGAACAAAGTTCGATTATTAATAGACACTCCACATAATACAACTAACGTAAATGATAAATTTGACTAACTATAAGTCAAAGAAGTCAAAACAGGGATTGAGCAAGGAGTGACAGATCGGAATTAGCGATCTTTTCTTCCTTTGACCTCAATCTTGACTTTGACTTTTGAAAACACGGGGTGTTACATTATTACTGCTCCAAACGGCGGAAGTACATCAAAATACTATTCTACAACGCAACCTTTACACCTGATTAACTGGCTCTGGTTATTGACTAATCAAGTATCATACACTTTCAACACATCCAAACACTTTCAACACACATGTGGTTTCAACCACTGTTTTAACCCAACAATGGTTTCAAACCTCCGTTTTAACCCAACAGTGGTTTCAACCACCGGTTTAAGCCCAACAGTGGTTTCAACCACCGTTTTAACCCCAACAGTGGTTTCAACTACCGTTTTAACCCAACAGTGGTTTTAACCACTTTTTTCTCCACAAAACACTGTTTTAACCCAACAGTGGTTTCAACCACTGTTTTAACCCAACAATGGTTTCAAACCTCCGTTTTAACGCAACAGTGGTTTCAACCACTGTTTTAACCCAACAATGGTTTCAAACCTCCATTTTAACCCAACAGTGGTTTCAACCACCGTTTTAACCCAACAGTGGTTTCAACCACCGTTTTAACCCCAACAATGGTTTCAACTACCGTTTTAACCCAACAATAGTTTCAACCATTTTTTTCTCCACAAAACACTGTTTAACCCAACAGTGGTTTAAAACATCTATTTTATATTCTAACATCTGTTCACAACAAACAGAGGTTTCAAACATAAAACAGACCTTTGCCAAATACATGTTTCACAACAAACTTAATTTATACTATCTATTACCTAAACTGCTTTTCTGAACCATAAGTGATGATTGCATAAGGATCCAACATTCCATTCAGATTAGCACCAATAAGATTCTTCGCTGCTAATAGTTCCATCTACAAAGTATAAATACCATGCCACTACTCAGAAATAAAATAAAATAAAATAAAATAAGAAACCATCTAGCTTTATTGAAACTATGACACTGGAGGATAAATACCATACACAATCACTGAATCGTATTAATCAAATTTCGAATTTTTCAAATTCGAAACGAATTCTGAACACCGAAACTCGTCCGATGAAACAAGCGCCCACTTCTTCCATCCATCTCTACACAAAATTCAATCCGTAAACTAGATAATAAAAATGAAGATGTTATCATCCTATGAAATTAATTGTAACCAAGAATATGTGAGAGTACATACCTTGTTATGTAGATCCTTGCAGCAAAGTGAGCACATGCTTTTATTTGACCCATTAGAGATGAAAACAAAACCCAAATCAATCCATTTACATGTGATACCTTTAAAAATATTATAATATCTGGGTACTCATCTGAACAGCTTCTGACGAAATGCTTAGCACAAGTTACTGAATTTAGGCACAAGTTATCAAATCCACTTGAGAAGGTTTCCACGACAGCTCATATTACTGAATTTAGGCACAAGTTATCAAAAGTTTTGGTTCACATTAATAAACTTAATTAAAAATCACAATCCGTTCAACCAATCGATTATTAGGCACAAATTATCACAAGTTCAAATCATAAACATAAAGCACAATCGGTTTAACAATTGTGAATACAATAAATAATTTAATTTCAACCCGCAAACCTGTGAAAAACTCACCTACATCAACAACTACTGCTGCTGAATCAACAACTGCTACTGCTGAACCTCACAAATTCAATCTTCATATTCCTGAACCTCACAAATTCAATCATTTCGGTTTAACAATCGTGAATACAATAAATAATTTAATTTCAATCAGTCGATCATTAACTGAACCTCACAAATTCAATCTTTATATTCCTGCATCAACAACTGCTGCTGCTGAATTTGCCGTTGATCGGTCTGCAACACAACTGGAGCTAGAAACCCAATCAATAGAAACACAAAACCTAAATTAGAAACCCAATCAACAGAAACTCAAATCAATTTAAAACCAAAACTCACTTTATATTCAACGATTTCTTCATCGGATGAAGATGAGTACAGGAACATCGGAATCACCAATTGCCGGAAGTTATTACTATCCATTAACGTCATCGGCGGAACCACAACCGTTACCTTCGGAACAATTGTACCGTCTTCTGGATTTGAGAGAGAGAGAGGGTGAGGGGATTTGAATGAAATGAAATAAGAAAGAGTTAATCGTGTTCATCACAATCTCAAATCGTGTTCATCACAACACCGTAACCGGATTTCTTGTGCACTGATGGAAAGATCTGGATGAGAGAGAGATAGGATTAATCGGAGCCCAGATTTTGAATTTTAGAGAGAGAGAGTTGAGAGAGAAATGGATTGATTTCTGAAAGTGAAGCTCAGATTTTGAATTTTAGAGAGCGAGCTTTTTATAGGTCAGTTGTTTAAATTTTGAATTTTTAAATGAGAAGAAACGTGAATAAGAAAGTGTGAAGAAGAAGGAGAGAGAGTTGAGATATGATTACTTGTTTCGGTGCATTAAATGTCAATTTCTTCTCCCCATGCATTTCAAAAATCCCTCCAAAACAAAACAATTTTAATCCTAATAATAAAATCAGATTATATAATTTAGATAGATTAATATAGATATAAATATTGAAAACGGAATTATGACATCATCATTGACATATGTCATAGCTTAGAAGTTGACACATAAGCAGATTTACATCAGCCCAAAGTCTCTTATTATAGATAGTATAGATTTTATTAAATAAAGAGGTAAAAAGCCAAAATACTCTTGGGTAACCATTCTTTACTACTATATTAAAGAAACTGGGTTTTTTACCCTTTTGGTAATTTTACACACGTATAAACTTTGAAGCATTACGTACAAGAGTGTACAAACTGTTTTAGAGAGGTAATGTTCAAAATTTTAAGACAGTTTAGGGCATTTTAGAGATTTAAAATGAAATCACTTGAAGCCTACCCTGCTGTGCGCACTGCACTCATCAATGTCAATTAAAGGGCGGTCAGTTACAAAATTGATCATTGAAGTCGATTGAAAATATGGAGCGCATAATCAATTGAAACGACATCTAAAAAAACCTATAAGCTTTGTTAAAAAAGCTTAATCAAATCACTCTCCAGGTCTCCATCATGTCTCATCGTTACCTTCACTTCTTCTTCATTCTCACTCAAAATCATAGCTGCCCTCAAATCCTTTCCTTCTATGCCCTCAGGAGATCAAGAAAACCCTAATCGGCCTCAATCTTCTGTTAGTTATGGTTGATTCCAAATGAACAATAATCGTCAGTTACAACCTTTCAATGCGCAGACCGTCAATTAGGTTTCAATGATTACCATCCTTGATTCCACACTCAGAAACCAATTACAAATGGCGGAATTCGGATCAGTGAGAGGGGGCACACGTAAGCGAAACAGAGGAATGAGTTCGATGGATTCAGTGGAGTCTTATCGGCGGGTGCTTGAGAACGAGGAGTATTATGAGGTCGATTTAAAGGACAATGACGGTGGTGATGGAGAGGATATCATGTTGCATATTGATATGGATTCGGATGATGAAGATAGTTTGCACCAGAAGTTTATTCACACTGGACCGAAGATTGATTCGTTCGGAGTGGAAACTTTTGACGTTCCTGGTGCTCACACGATTGATTTTGAGGTATGATTTTTCATTCTTTTGTCAAAATTGTACATTGTAACTCCATGATAATTATAGATTCTTTATATTTTGGTTCAACTCATTTTGTGAATCTGTAATTTAACGTTTTAGTTTTTATGTTACTCTATTAGTGGGATACTTAGGGCATAAATTTGGTATGCCATGCCATCATTGGCGATTACGATTACCGGAAAAGCATAGACGGATGTCTGTTCGAATGTTTACTGGCCTGTAGAAACAGCTTGTTCGGAATATATATGTACTTTGCGGTCGTTTTCTCTTATCATTGTCTGTGGTTATTAAATTTTTATATGAATTCTGACCATAAAAAAACTTTATATATTTGTATACTTTCATGTTATCTTTTTGTAGTTACAACCACCAGTATGCTTAAAATGCCTTCTCCGAGACCCCATTCATTTAACTACACTTCAAATCGCGATGGAGTAGCCATAGTGTGCTTCACTTAAGGTATTTGGTTTTGGATAATGGTTTTCGTTCTGTCTCACATCCACAAACCGATTAAACGTATTTCGCTTTTAGGGACTACTAGGAAGCCAAAGGGCGTCATGTTAAGCCATTCAGCTTTAATCGTACAATCTCCGGCCAAAATCGCTACAGTTGGTTATAACGAGGATGATGTACATATTTACCCTTTAACTTCATGTGCCAAACACCACTTTAAACAAATTGTGGATGTAACTTGTTAAAATATGCAGGTGTATATGCATACTGCTCCGTTAGGCCACGTGGGCGGACTATCGTCGGCTTTAACCATGTTAATGGTGGGAGGATGTCATGTCTTGATGCCCAAATTTGAAGCTAAGTTGGCTTTTGAAGCTATTGAAGAGTATCGTGTGACTTCTTTAATAACAGTTCCCACAATTATGTCCGATATAATCTCTTTAATCAGGTATATATTTATGAATGCATGTTACCTTCGCACGAAAGTATTGTATTAATCTTATATCAGATTTCAGGACCAAATATACACGAAAAGAGTTACCCACGGTTAAGAAGATTCTGAAAGGCGGTGGCAATCTTTCAAACAAACAAATTAAAAATGCAACTGACATTTTCCCTAATGCTGGACTATTCACAGCTTATGGTCGGTTTATATTACTATTTCTATCTTTTTTCATGTCCTCCAAACTATAATTTATCTTTAATTTTTTCTTTGTATTGAAAGGTATGACGGAGGGCTGTTCATCTCTAACGTTTATGACCCTTAAAGATCCTACAAAGCAAATAACTGTCGAAAAGTAGTTAGATGTGGAAAACGAACAAGAGGGTGTTTGCGTTGGAAAGCCTGCGCTACATGTGGAGTTAAAGATCAGAACCGAGGATTCAACTCATGTTGGACATATATTAACGAGGGGGGCCACCTAATGATTGGATATTGGGACCAAATTCAAAAGAAAGAAAATCATTGCAATGAAGGCTGGCATGAAACTGGTGATATTGGGCGGATAAACGATAATGGTAATCTATGGCTCATTGGGCGCATGAAAGGGCGTATCAAAAGTGGAGGCGAAAACATTTATCCTGAAGAGGTAAGCATCATCAAATTACAAAAGCTGATTTAACTGGTATAAGTTAGGTTTGAAATTTAACGGTATTCAGTTTGACATAACCAGGTGTTAATATGTAAATTTGTGTTAAACGTAGGTAGAAACTGTGATATTAAGACATCCTGGGATTTCTGCGATTGCAGTCATTGGACTTCCAGACAACTGCCTGACGGAAATGGTGGTTGCTTGCATCCAACTAAACCATGACTGGACATGGACCAGTTCAGGTTCCCATTGACAACAAGTGGGAAACTGAGAAGTCAGAAGAGATCAACTCAAAAGTGAAGAAGTTATGCTTCACTTGAAATTAATCTCAAGCAGTCCATAAAGTGGCCATCTATGGAATCTATGTCTTTGTGGTAAATATATCATACCCAACTATTTTTTTTGGCAGAAGTTAGAATGATATTTGACTTGAAATAAAGATCCATCTCTTCCATGAAATTGTAATAGGTTCTGTTTTGTGATGGTTTATGACTTTATGCAGTCCTGTGCATTTATTTTTTCAAAGTTGACAAACTGGGTTAGGGCTAAAGGACAAGACGTGCAACAATTTTCCCTATAAAGGGCAAAACCTGTCAAAATTCGTTGAAAAGTACACCGCCTGAAAAAAAAAAGTATAAAGATAAAGGACAAAAGGTGTAATTTTTCCTTAAATAAATATAAAAACTAAAAACACTAATAAACTATCAAATACAAACGAACACGTTATCGAACGTTCACGAACATAAACGAACGAACGGAATTTATTGTTCGTGTTCATTTGTTGAATAAACGAATGAACACGAACGGACTTCCCGCCGAACGGTTCACAAACTGTTCGCCGAACATTTGGTTCGTTTGCAGCTCTAAATACAGCAAAGTATTCCACACTTACAAAAAGGGATGATTTATGTTTTTAGTCAGCTCAAGTTTCACCGGATGGAACGTTATGACAAGCTTCTAGTAGGATCTGTACTCTGTTAATTTGGAATCTTGACACTTATTTTCCATGATCATGAAGGACATACCCATACAGGTTCAAGTGAAGAACATGTGCACCGTAAGCTTTTTATGCTATTATGAGAATCTTAACAGGTCCTGTAACCCTTGGCCCTTTAAAAAAAACTTTATTTTCGATTACTTTTTTTATGTTGTCACACAGGTGGTGGTTGTCTATTGATGACAATGGAAATCCTAATTATATGAAAATCTGATGTATCTTGTAAAGTATGGCGATTCTGGGGCACATCCACTGCAGAATTCAGTAATGTTCTAATACAGGACTGATTTTTACAAAACATTGCTTGTGATCAACGCTGTGATATCAACTTTGTAGATATCAAACCGGAATTCATATATAATGTCGATGAAATGCGACTGCTAGTATTAAAAATACAAATATGTTGAACAATAAACTCATTCGATAGAATATACCACAAGTAAAGACCAAAACTAATTCGATACAAATTTCCAATTTTAATTTCTTATCCTACAAAAGTACAAATACCTCAAACCAACAATAACTAGTTCAGTCTCTCTCCCAGATTGTTATCTAGGCACTGCAGTAGTATCCATCATTTCTTTTGGGACAAGTTTACCTATCAATTTAAGCATACTTCTATCTACTGAACCAGCTGCGATTTTCTCAATCAACATCGATAAAGTTGAAGCATCAACTGAGTACCTTCTTCCATCCATTTCCTCTAAGAGCATCTCAACATCATCGGAATTCTGGTTCTTCAGATATCCTTGGAGAAGAACATTGTAGGTAACACTATTTGGTGGGCAGCCACTCTCATCCATTCTATGAAACAAGTGCTTTGCTTCCTCCAGCATACCTTCTCTACATAGGCCACTAACCATCACGGTATATGTCCGAACATTAGGTTTCAAACCTTTTAGAGTTAGGTCTTGGAAAAGATCCCTTGCAATATCAAGCTTCCCACATTTGCTCATACCATCAATAAGAATATTGTACACTTGAATGTCAGTGTTTAGCTTGCTATCACCCACCAAATGAAACAAATAGAGCACATCTTCAACTTGATGGTTGTTGCAAAGACCGGCTAATATTATTCTATAGGTGCATTCATTTGGAATTAGGCCTTGTGATCGCATCTCATCAAAGAGTTTGCGTGCAGCTCCACAACGTCCGACCCGAAACAATCCCTGTAACATGGCACTGTAACTGACTATATCAGGTTTCAAACCTTTTCTTGTTATCTCATGAAACAAATGCATGGCCTCTTCTATTTTCAAACTCTTGCAATACCCGTTCAGTAAACTGCTATAAGTTACAACATTAGGGACGAGACCTTTAAAAGTAAGTGAATCGAAAAGCGTCCTCGCTTTGATCATTTCACCTCGTAGGCAGTAACCGTCTATAAGTGAACTGTATGTCACTATGTCAGGAGCCTCACCTCTCTCAACCATGATGTCTATAACAGCCTCCGCTTCATTCACCTTACCATCCTTGCAAAATGCATCAACTAACATGTTAAAGGTTTGCAAATCAGGAGAGATCCTCACATCCTCCATTTCTTTCAGCAGCTTATAGACCTCACCCCAACGACCTAAGTTACAAAGGCCATGAATCAAAGAGGTGTATGTGATGACATCTGGTAGAATGCCTTTGTGAAATACCATTTCTTTGAAAAGGTTGAAAGCATCATCTATCAGTTTGTCCTTGCAGAGACTATCAATGATGGTGCTATATACAACAACATTAGGCTCACAGCCTCTTTCATCCATGAGCCTAAGCAAACCAATGGCAATATCATTATTGCCAAACTTGCAAAGCCCTTTGATCATAGTGGAATACATAACTACATCAGGTTCACATAGTTTCTGTTTGATGAGCTTCTTGAAGAGCCTCTCAGCCTCAATAATCCTATCTTCTAGCACCAGTCCATCTAAGAGTGTACTAAATACGAACACATTTGGTACAACAGCACGCCTGAAGCAAGAAGCTAGGAGTGCAAAACCGTCATTGGTGCGAGACATCTGACAACAACACTTGATTGCAATACTGATAGAGTACTCGTTAACAGGCACTCCAATGAGACACATTTGTTTGAAAAGATGGAGAGAAGAAGAAAAATGTTTCATTTTGGCAACAGAATTTAACAACTGATTAAACTTAACGACAGATGGCAGTGGTCGTCTTTGAATCATTTCATCGAACAGGTTAAAGGCATGATCCAAGCTGGTAACTTTTTGATACCTAGACAGGGGACGATCCCCAATATTTGAAAAGGAAGTAGAGTGAAGAAGACGATCCCCGTTATTTGAAAAGGAAGTGGAGTGAAGAAGAGAAGCTAAAAGAGTGGATTGTAAACCTAATTGGGGAGATGAAAGAGGGGTTGTTGTTAAAGAATTGGTGATGAAAATACCTTTGAGCTCGATGAAAGCACGACGAGTCATCATGATCCAACAGAGAAGAGAAGCAGAATCGATGAAGGGTAAAATTGCAGCATCAATTTTAACCAACCACTCACTTTTGTTTGGTAAGAAATACAAATGATGCTGCTCCTAAGACCGCCGGTAATTGGGGCTTTTTTGTAAAAAAAATAATAAAAAAAAATAAAAAATTCACCAAACACACCGGAAAACGCCGGCTTCCGCCCCCTGGGCGTTATATTCGACAAAAGAAGGCCACCTGCGTTTTTTAAAACACGCCGTTGCATGCTTTCTCAATTCTTGTTTGGCCAATAAGAATATTCCAAATAATATTATTTAGTTTATTTTTATTTTTTAAAATAATTATGTAATCAATTGATTGGACATTATTGGGCATTATTCCACTACGCTCATTTGTGAAAAACGCCCATAATGCCCCTTTGCTTACTGGGATGACACGTGTCGCACAATGCCCATGGGTGGATCGAAATGTTTGATGAGCCCAATAATGTTGAATGTGGGATTTCATTAGTGATGTTACAAACACACTTGCCAATTCGTATTTGTTTTTTTATCTCTGGAATTCGATAAGAGTGTGAACTGTTAGGCCCAAACCCATTAATGAGATCCCAAATATTATCTCTTTCCCTAGCCGTTGATTTCGACTTTTCCACATGAGATTCCATCCATCCCGCTAAATTTGACTTTTCCTTTATTTCATTGACTTGTCTTTAAGTTTGACTTTTATATCAGTTTGTTTATTTGAATTGTTTCATAAGGAGGGAGTCAAATAGAAAGTTTAGTTTGAGTAGTAAGAATAGAAAGCACAATTATAATATTTGTCAAAATTTAAAAATGAAGGAGAAGGGTATTTCAGTCAATTTATCCAATCTTCTCCCCTGTAATTTCAAAACCCACTATATTCAACTTTCTTCACTTTCTATCTCAATAATCACTATATTATAGTACGATTTTTATCACCAGTCAATGATTCAAACACCCAATCAATATGTTCTTCAACTTTTTTTGAAAGAAAACCCAGTTTAATTTCATACAATATCTCATTTTTCCCGTGATTTTGAAGCGAATCACTCGATTCGTTCGATCAATCGCTGATGAGTGTTTCTAGCATTCAAATTTCGTCAATCGTTGAAGAAATCGACTTCAATCTATGTAAAAAAAACTAAATTGTATTTTTACGATCTGCGTTTTTTAATTGAGTCATTGTGTTTTACAAAGGAATTAAAAAACATTTTTTTTGTATTTTCAGTCCATTGTGTTTTAGAAACAACACGTTTTATTGTGTTTTTAATCCATTGTGTTTTAGGTAAAAACACATTTTTATGTGTTTTTAGTCAATTGTGTTTTAGGAAAAATACATTTTTATTTGTTTTTGGTCCAATGCGTTTTAAAAAACACATTTTGAAGTGTTTTTAGTCCGTTGCGTTTTAGGTAAAACACATTTTTATGTGATTTTAGGCCATTGCGTTTTAGAAAAAAAAAATACTTTCTTTGTGTTTTTTGTCTATTGTGTTTTAGGAAAAAATACATTTTTATGTGTCTTTTGGTCCATTGAGTTTTACAAAAACACATTTTGAAGTGTTTTAGTCTAATCCGTTTTAAGTAAAACACATGTTTATGTGTTTTTAGTCTATTGCGTTTTAAACAAAAAAAACCCTTTTCTTTTGTGTATTTAGTGCATTGCGTTTTAGAAAAAAAAATCTTTTGTGTTTTTTGTCCATTGCGTGTTAGAAAGAACACTTTCTTTTATGTTTTTAATCCATTGTGCTTTAGAAAAACACATTTTTATGTGTTTTTAATCCACTGCGTTTTAGAAAAAAAAATACTTTCTTTTGTGTTTTAGTGCATTGCGTTTTAGAAAGAACACTTTGTTTTGTGTTTTTGATCCATTGCGTTTTAGAAGAAAAAAACATTTTCCTTTGTGTTTTTTGTCCATTGCTTTTTAGAAAGAACACTTTCTTTTGTTTTTTTATTCTATTGTGTTTTAGAAAAAAAAAATCATTTTTGTGTTTTTTGTCCCTTGCGTTTTAGACATCTGGGTTATCGAAAACTTTTTTTGTTTAATTTCTTGATATGTGCTTTATGTCATAAAGTTAATTGGTTGGACCAGTTTCGGATCGAACCACAACCCATTTAGCATCCCTAATGAAATATATGAGTAACTTAAATAAAAATAACTAAAAACAAAAAAGGTTTATAAAAATCTATTTTTATGGAAGTTTAAAAAATATGGGTTATTGGATTTTAATAATCCAAACTTTGACCATTTGGCCCGCAATACTCTCAACTTAAAAAATTCCCCCAGCCAGTCTCAACTTTCAAGTTATTTTTCTCCACCAATCCTTTACTAACTGGGTTATAAGTATAACCCAGTTAGTGTTTTGTGTACGTGGCAGCTTATGTGGCACACAACCTGGTTAAATGATGACATGGAAGCTTACGTGGCACCATCACCACCTTCATCCCCACCACCCACAACCACCGTTTGCCACCACCATCACTACCACACACCACGACAACTTGTTCCGGCGACACTCTTTACCTATGAAACCGCCAAACGAGTATCTTGTAACAGGTGGATGGATGTCTGTTGATTACAATGAAATTCTAGTTATATGAAGATGTATCTTGTAAAGTTCTTCAAAATCTAATTCTAGTTATATCAAAATCCTTGTTATACTGATTGCATCTTTGATGAAAAGGGAAACTGGTTTTGGTTCTGTTTGAAGTAAGTGTTGGAATACTTGATCAAGCAAACTTGAATAACACCTACGGTTTTATGTAACAAATCACTACTTACGATTCAACTAATATTACCAACAAAGACCACATTTTATTTACAATGACCCTAAACCCTCTGTTGATACTAATTGTTAACTTATTTTCTAAGCTACCTAAAGAAATACTACTCCCTATCAATAAAGAAACATATTAAAACAAATCCTTTTACAATTCTTTAACCTAAACATAAAAACACAAGTATTATTTTATTATTAAATTTTAAATTCCCAACAAGATCCGTCTTTGCCACTGACTGATCGCTTCATGATCCTTGATCTCTTGTACCTGCTAATAAGAATCATTCTTTGCTTTTTATGCCCTCTCGGCAACCTTGTTTCTTGCTTCTCGAGCCCATCGGTTCGCATCACCATTATGATAATCACAATCATGGTTTACGTCCTTCCTTTTTTCCTTAGCTCAGGTCTGATCGAACTCGGCAACTAACAAGCATTTGCAGATTTATAATGCTTATGCGTATGGGTACATATGTAGAAATAGAAATTAATGTGACTACCCACAACCGTTGGGCAGGAAGAATGTGCAACAACTGAACAAGTATGGCGATTCTGGGGCACATCCACTGCAGAATTCATTTATATAGATATCAACACTTTGTAGATATCAATTTAAGCATACTTCTATCTACTGAACCAGCTGCGATTTCATCAATCAACATCGATAAAGTTGAAGCATCAAGTGAGTACCTTCTTCCATCCATTTCCTGTAAAAGCATCTCAACATCATCGTAATTCTGCTTCTTAAGATATCCCTGGAGAAGAACATTGTAAGTAACACCATCTGGTGGACAGCCACTCCCACCCATTTTACGAAACAAGTGCTTTGCTTCCTCTGGCATACCTTCTCTACATAGGCCACTAATCATCACATTATATGTCCGAACATTAGGTTTCAAACCTTTTAGAGTTAGGTCTTGGAAAAGATCCCTTGCAATATCAAGCTTCCCACATTTGCTCATACCATCAATAAGAATAGTGTACACTTGAATGTCAGAGTTCAGCTTGCTATCACCCACCAAATGAAACAAAGAGAGCACATCTTCAACTTGATGGTTTTTGCAAAGACCGTCTAATATTATTCTATAGGTGCATTCATTTGGAATTAGGCCTTGTGATCGCATCTCATCAAAGAGTTTGCGTGCCTCTCCACAACGCCCAACCCTAAACAATCCCTGTAACATGGTGCTGTAACTGACTATATCAGGTTTCAAACCTTTTCTTGTTATGTCATGGAACATATGCATGGCCTCTTCTACTTTCAAACTCTTGCAATACCCGTTCAATAAACTGTTATAAGAAAACACATCAGGGATGAGACCTTTAGAAGTAAGTGAATCAAAAAGCATCCTTGCTTTGATCATTTCACCTCGTAGGCAGTAACTGTCTATAAGTGAACTGTATGTCACTATGTCAGGAGCCTCACCTCTCTCATCCATGATGTCTATAACAGCCTCCGCTTCATCCACCCTACCTTCCTTGCAAAATGCATCAACTAATATGCTAAAGGTTCGCAAACTAGGAGAGATCCTTAGATCCTCCATTTCTTTTAGCAGCTTAGAGACCTCGTCCCAACGACACAAGTTACAAAGGCCATAAATCAGAGAGGTGTATGTGATGACATCTGGTTGAATGCCTTTGGCAAATACCATTTCATTGAAAAGCTTGAAAGCAGCCTCTATCATTTTGTCATTGCAAAGACTATCAATGATGGTACTATATACAACAATATTAGGCTTACAGCCTCTTTCATCCATGAGCCTAAGCAAAGCAATGGCAATATCATTGTTGCCAAACTTGCAAAGCCCTTTGATCATAGTGGAATACATAACTACATCAGGTTCACATAGTTTCTGTTTGATGAGCTTCTTGAAGAGTCTCTCAGCCTCAATAATCCTATCTTCACGAATGAGTCCATCTAAGAGTGTACTAAATATGAAGACATTTGGGACAACAGCTCGCCTAAAGCAAGAAGCTAGGAGTGCAAAGCCGTCGTTGGTGCGAGACATCTGACAACAACACTTGATGGCAATACTCATAGAGTATTTGTCAACAGGAACTCCAATGGCACACATTTGTTTGAAAAGGTCAAGAGAGCAAGAAAATTGGTTCATTTTGGCAACAGCATTTAACAACTGAGTAAACTTAACAACAGATGGGAGGGGTGTTCTCTGGATCATTTCATCGAACAGGTTAAAGGCAGTATCCAAGCTGGTAAGATTTTGATACCTAGACAGAGGAGGATCCCCATTATTTGAAAAGGAAGCGGAGTGAAGAAGAGAAGCTAAAGAAGTGGAGTGAGGACTGAATTGTAAACCTAATCGGGAAGATGAAGGAAGAAGGAAAGAGGTGGTGATGAAATTACCTGTGAGTTTGATGAAACAATGGAGACGTGAATTCAATGGAGTGATCATCGTCGATGATTCCGTTACAGAGAGACGTCAATTGATGCTTGAACCAAACACTGATTTGATTTTGGTTTGGTAAGAAATGTAGAAAGCATGCCCTGGTAAAAGAAAGGAAGAGAAAGGGCAAAAATGCCATTCTCTTCCATTTCCATTCTAGAAAAGAAAAACCAATAAAGAATTTAGCCTCCCGACATGTTTTATTTTCCTTTTTTTTTTCTTTTTTAAATAAAACTCTGAAACACAAAATATATTTATTTTCTTTTTATTTCTTTTCCTTTCCTTTCATTAGTAAATGAAACTTGAGAACATAACATGTTTTATTTTCCCTTTTTTTATTTCCTTAAATAAAACTCTAGAACACAAAAATATTTTTACTTTCTTTCTATTAGCGAAGTCTGGAACAATATAACATCATTTATATTATGATTTTTAGAGTAAAATGCTTGGACGCTCCATGTGGTTTGGTAAAATAATGCATATAGTCCCCAACTTTTGGAAATTACATGTATGCTTTTTGTGGTTTGCTCGTTTGTTACTAGGATAGTCTCTGGAGTGAATGGACATTAGTTTTCTCAGTCTAGTAGATATGAAATGACAAACTTACCCTTAATGATAAAAAAACAAATTAA
Organism: Helianthus annuus; assembly: GCF_002127325.2. Lineage (NCBI taxonomy): Eukaryota > Viridiplantae > Streptophyta > Magnoliopsida > Asterales > Asteraceae > Helianthus > Helianthus annuus. The sequence goes on from NC_035445.2 coordinate 155,806,632, forward strand.
TGTGGGTCCACCCTTTTTATGTGTTATATTAATAATTAACTGTGGGGTCCAATGATATCTTAAATGATTAATCGGATTTTTTATATTTTAGTAAAGCAAGGAGTAGTTTTGTCATTTTATATGAACTTAACTGAGAAAACTAACATCCATCCACTTCATGGACTATCCGAATAACAAACAAGCAAACCATAGGAAGCATACATGTAATTTCCAATAGTTGAGGACTATATGTGTTATTTTACCAAACAACAGGGAGCATCCGAGCATTTTACTCGATTTTTTATATTATTAACATCATTTCAACATCCTTCTTTAGGGCAAGTCATCAATAATAACTTTTCTAACATTCATGCTCTTTATGTTAGTTTATTTAAAAGAGGTAACCTTATCTAAAACTCATATACAAAAGCTTTACAACATTGGTAAGTTATCACTTATTGTGATACGTCCGTTTCAACTTTATGATCTTATTGTAACTAAATCTCTTAAAATTACAAAAACATTGCAAGCAATAGACTAGCATTACTATCCATTTGATAGTACTAAATATATCCCCGAGGTTCAAGACCTCATTTACAAATTTAATAGTACTACATATATTTTCTTGAGGTCTAATACCTCATTTAATCCTCCACTCAAAGTCTTAAAATAGTGTGTATAATTTTCTCATCACTTAGGAGTTGTGATCTCATATTAATATCATTTATCCTCTAGGCTCATGGTCTCATTGAACACCATCTTCTTCTTGACCTCCAAAAATCAAATTTCATAACTATGATTATTTTTCATATTTGGGGACATTAGCCAAATAGTTGATTTCATAAATTTATTATTCAAACATATTCTTGAAATAAAATTCATTAAAATGTATAAATTTCATCCCATATAAACACATAATAATAAGAGACTCTAATAATAAATAATATAGATTTCCAAATTCTCTGTTTTAAACGGTTTATAAGGATTTCAATATATATTTGCTTGTTTTTTTAACGGCAAGGAACGACGTGCCAATCACCATGACACCGGACGCTGTGGCCAAGGTCGACTACTCGACCGCCGCCAGCGCCTTGGCTCTCTCTAGATGCGCGGAAACCTGACCTCCACCTGCCTGAAAGCATGATAGTGGAATAATCGGTAAAACCTCGCCTCCCATCCAAGTCGAACCGGCACCACCCGTATTCGCCCTTCACCACTACCTCATTGGCATACAACAAGATTGTAATTCTCGATAAACAGTTTTAATTACATTAAATAATATAGTTTGAAATCATAACCAAAAACAACATACCCGGTGATTTCTCACTCATAGCGAAAGTTGGTCTGGGAAGGATGGAATGTAGGCAAGTCTTACCTCTATCCTAGGGATAAAGAGACTATTTCCAATGAGACCCTAAACTCCAAAGTCAAAACCACACATAGAGGTCAAAAACTGTTAGAAAATTACCGCTGCATAAACTGCAAAATAATTAGAGACAGAAAGAAATAGTTAACGAGTGAACCGGGCTTGTGTTTGACACAATTCCCTTAAACAGATTCGTCGTCTGTTCCCAGGGTACGCCGGTTCGAAGCAGCACCGCGCACTGCCGGACTTGAGCACTTTCCTGGAAAGTAAACCGGAATGATGTTGTAGAGACCGAGAGAGAAGAGAGGAGAAGTTGTTTTTGTGTGTCTCAACTGATCAGCTTTGCCTTTGATTTATAGTGTCAGAACTATAACCGAAATCAGCAAATTAAAGACCAAATAATGGTCATTAGAATATCAGTTACGAAACTGATAATCATTTTGAAAAATGAAATAATGATTCTAATTCATTTCAGTTTCAAAGCATAGATCAGTTAATTGAAATAATGATCATTCATTCATTTCGGTTTCAAAAACAGAAAGTCAAGAGTGCAAAAACTGGTCCACGCGGACCCGGGTTTTCGGAACTGCATTCGTGTCCGCAGGACGTGCGGGCGTACACGAGTTCAACTAAATCCGGTTCCATTTTTTGCACCCCCCCCCCTGCGTGCGCGCGGGTAGGACTTGTGGTAAAACATGTCATAAGACTTCAAAGGCTTCATTAAGGTTTCACCTTATAAATAGCCTATCTTTTCACTCCCACACCGATGTGGGACAAGGTGAATTACCAACTTGAGACTTTCATTCACACTAAACTTCCAACAATCCCCCACATGAATGGAGGTCGATCTCAGAAACAACATAATTCCTTGTTACATTTTAGCAGTTGAGTTTTGCATACGATAGGTAGGTGTTACCCTTTGAACCTTCGCTCATGAAATGCACTTAGCCCACTAGCTCTGAGTAGAACTCGATGTCTTTGAACTCGTCTGCCGTTTGTGTAGACGATAATGCACTTCACACAAGACTCTCCCTGACAAAGTCAAGTCCTCATAGTTATGTTCGTTATGGTCATGAACATGATGCCTGGTTCTGCGAGAGCCATTAGGTATTGTGCCCCAACAATACCCTTCGAAGCGACCCCACTTCTCTCTCACATAGGTGATTCACTATGTATGTTTACTTTAGTCGAATCATTAAAAGCCATAGGCTTAGCCTCACACTTGTCACTTTTAGGAATGGACTAGGAAGTTTATAAATCTTTATAATAAACTACCTTATTGAATGCGTAGGGTTATCCCCCCCACAGTGACCTTGCTTATTCATACAATTAGGTTTTCCTATTGAACTCAATTCTTGGGATCTCCAGTCTATTGAGTTAGGTTTCCATCATATGAACTTCATTTTTCAAGGGCTTCAGTCCCATTCCCACGGACGACTTCTGTACTAACTCTCTACTTAGGCCTTTTGTCAGCGGATCCGCAATATTATCCTTTGACCTCACGTAGTCAACAGTGATAATTCCTGTAGAGATTAGTTGTCGTATCGTATTATGTCTACGTCTGATATGTCTGTTCCTACCATTATACATTGTGCTACGAGCTCTGCCAAGTGCCGATTGGCTATCACAATGTATACAAATGGCCGTTGCCGGCTTAGGCCATCTTGGTATATCCTCAACGAATTGACGTAGCCATTCTGCCTCTTCACCTGCTTTATCTAAAGCGATGAACTCAGATTCCATCGTGGATCTAGCAATAACCGTTTGTTTTGATGATTTCCACGATATCGCTGCACCTCCAAGTGTGAATACATACCCACTTGTTGCTCTGGAATCATCCGTGTCAGATATCCAATTTGCATCGCAGTGTCCTTCTATAACTGCTGGATATCTGTTATAATGCAACCCGTATTCCCGAGTGTATCTTAAGTAGCGAAGCAACCGAGTGATATAGTTCCAATGCATTGAACTTGGGTTGCTTGTGTATCTACTTAGCTTGCTCACAGCAAATGCTATGTCTGGCCTAGTACAACTCATAAGATACATCAAGCTACCAATAATTCTTGAGTATTCCAATTGGTTTACGGGTTCACCTCTATTCTTGGCTAGATGTTGACTTGTGTCAAGCGGAGTTCTAGCTTCATTAGAGTCATTTGTATTGAACTTCTCAAGAATTTTGTCCACATAGTGGGATTGACTTAAAACAAGTCCATTTTGGGTTCGCGTGATTTTGACCCCCAAAATCACATCCGCAAGACCCATGTCTTTCATGTCAAATCTTGCTTTTAGCATGTACTTTGTAGATTTTATGATTTTGTCATCACTTCCAGCAATGAGCATATCATCTACATATAGACACAAAATGACATATCCATCAGATGTGTCCTTCACATACACACACTTGTCACATTCATTGATTTTGAACCCAGCATCAAGCATGACATGATCAAACTTTTCGTGCCATTGTTTTGTAGCTTGTTTCAATCCATACAAGGATTTTACAAGTTTACAAACTTTCTTTTCTTGCCCAATAGCTGTGAAGCCTTCGGGTTGCTCCATGTAGATTTCTTCCTCTAGAATTCCATTCAAGAAAGCTGTTTTCACATCCATTTGGTGAACTTCCAAATTTCTAATGGCGGCAATGGCAAGCACCAACCTAATGGATGTTATTCGCGTAACTGGCGAATATGTATCAAAGTAATCTAAACCTTCTCGTTGTTTATATCCTTTGACCACTAACCTTGCTTTGTACTTATCGATGGTCCCATCTGGTTTCATCTTCTTCTTGAAGATCCATCGATATCCTAGTGGTTTACATCCTTGAGGAAGATCCACTAGTTCCCAAGTATGGTTTTGTAAGATAGAGTCTATCTCACTTTTGATTGCCTCCCTCCACTGAGGTCCTTCTGAGGAATGCACCGCTTGTTGGTACGTTTGAGGTTCGTCTTCAACCATATAGGTAAGAAACTCAGGGCCAAATGATTTTTCAGTCCTTTGCCGTTTACTTTTCCTGATTTCAACTTCCTCAGTCTTAGATTGTTCTCGAGGTTCATCAATTCCAAATTCTCCCTCGTGAACAATATCCTCAACCGGTCTAGAAGAACTCGGTTCACTTTTATCTAAGCATGGGAACATATGTTCAAACCACGATGCATCCTTAGATTCCATTATAGTGCCTTTGCATATTCCAGGATTCTTAGAATCATGCACAAGAAAACGATAAGGACCATAAGGACGGGTGTATCCTATAAATACACAATCCACCGTTTTGGGTCCTATTAGTAGGCGCTTAGGTGGAGTGACCACCACCTTAGCTAAACACCCCCACACTTTCAAGGATTTATATGGTGGTTTCTTTCCCGTCCATAATTCGTAAGGCGTTACATCCTTTTTCTTATTGGGTATCATGTTCAACACATAATTTGCCGATAAGATTGCTTCCCCCCACATGTTTTGGTTTACACCAGAACTTATCATCATGGCATTCATCATTTCTTTCAAAGTACGATTTTTCCGTTCCGCTATGCCATTTGATTGAGGGGAGTAAGGAGCCGTGAGTTCGTGGATGATTCCACTCTTTGCACATATGTCAATAAAAGGTGAAACATATTCACCTCCTCGGTCGCTCCTTACGACTTTGATTTTCCGATTTAGTTGATTCTCAACTTCGTCCTTGAACAAGATAAACTTGTCAATAGCCTCGTCCTTACTCTTAAGTAAGTACACATAGCAATACCTTGTACTATCATCAATGAACGTGATGAAGTATCTATTCCCACCACGAGTAGGAATTGCCTTTAGATCACACACATCAGTGTGGATCATCTCGAGGGGTTCGGTGATTCGTTCCATTTTTTTGAATGACGATTTCGTTTGTTTTGCTTCTACGCAAGTTTCACATTTATTATTTGAGTCGATATCGAATGTTGGTATGCAATTAAGTTTGATTAAACGACGAATAGAATTGTAATTTACGTGACCTAGTCTACCATGCCAAAGATTAGACGACTCAATCAAGTAAGTAGAACTAGTAGTGTTTTCATTCATTGCATTCGCGACAATTACATTTAGTTTGAACATTCCATTTAGGGCATAGCCCTTACCAACATACATACCATTTTTGGTCAACACGACCTTATCCGACTCAATCACCATTTTGAACCCAAACTTGTTCAACTGCCACCCCGACACAAGGTTCTTACGAATTTCTGGAACATACAACACGTTTGACAAAGTGAGTTCCTTTCCCGAAGTCATCTTTAGAACTACGTTCCCTTCACCTTTAATTTCGGCTGTGGCGGAGTTTCCCATAAACACCTTTTCGCCATTAGTCACCTCCTTAAAGGTGTTGAAAAGGCTTTTGTCGGAACACACATGACGGGTAGCCCCCGTATCAACCCACCAATCCTTGTTGTTTTGCCCAACCAAATTAATTTCGGTCACCAAAATCGAAAGATCCGTGACCATGGCAACAAGGTTGTCGACTTCATGAACCATGTTCACTTGTCGATCATTTTCCTTCTAAGGAAGCTTGCAATCACTGGCCTTGTGGCCTTGCTTTTGACAATTATAACAAGTTCCAAGGAACTTCTTTTTCCCAACTACCCCCTTAGGACCAAGGTTGGAGCGTTTCCCATGTCTTTTCTTTCCGCCCTTTCCACTGTTTTTTCCCTTCGAAGATTGCCCATGTTCAACAAGATTGGCCTTCACAGTTTCAGGACCATCAACCTTTTTTAGGGCCACTTTGTTATCTTCTTCAATTCGAAGACGAACAACGAGATCTTCAATGGTCATCTCCTTTCGCTTATGCTTGAGATAGTTCTTGAAATCAACCCAACTTGGTGGCAGTTTTTCTATCATTGCAGCAACTTGGAATGTCTCGCTAAGCATCATTCCTTCCGCATGAATATCATGAAGGATAACCTGCAATTCTTGGACTTGGCTCATGACAGTTTTTGAGTCTATCATTTTAAAGTCCAAGAACTTAGCCACCACGAATTTCTTAGTGCCCGCATCTTCTGTTTTGTATTTGCGATCCAAAGACTCCCACAATTCTTTGGCAGTCTTGGCTTTGCAATACACATTATACAATGTGTCCACCAAACCATTCAAGATAAAGTTGCGGCACAGGAAATCCGAATGATTCCAAGCATGCATCGCGCTCATAGTTTGAGCATCTATCTCCCCTTCCTCAACATGGGGTTTCGGTTCAGTCAAGAACCTTGCCAGATTCAGCGTGGTCAGATAAAAGAACATCTTTTGCTGCCACTGTTTGAAATTCACACCACTGAATTTCTCTGGTTTCTCAGCATGCGACACTGCATTAGGCAGTGGTGTCACTAGACCAGTTGTTACAGCAACAACGGAAGTCATGACAGCAGTCACGACTGTAGAAACAGCAGTGGTCACTGGGGTTTCCATTCTGAAAAGTAAACAGGAACAATCAGTAAATAAAATCTGTTTAAGTTTGTTAGAAAATTACCGCTGCATAAACTGCAAAATAATTAGAGACAGAAAGAAATAGTTAACGAGTGAACCGGGCTTGTGTTTGACACAATTCCCTTAAACAGATTCGTCGTCTGTTCCCAGGGTACGCCGGTTCGAAGCAGCACCGCGCACTGCCGGACTTGAGCACTTGCCTGAAAAGTAAACCGGAATGATGTTGTAGAGACCGAGAGAGAAGAGATGAGAAGTTGTTTTTGTGTGTCTCAACTGATCAGCTTTGCCTTTGATTTATAGTGTCAGAACTATAACCGAAATCAGCAAATTAAAGACCAAATAATGGTCATTAGAATATCAGTTACGAAACTGATAATCATTTTGAAAAATGAAATAATGATTCTCATTCATTTCAGTTTCAAAGCATAAATCAGTTAATTGAAATAATGATCATTCATTCATTTCGGTTTCAAAAACAGAAAGTCAAGAGTGCAAAAACTGGTCCACGCGGACCCGGGTTTTCGGAACTGCATTCGTGTCCGCAGGACGTGCGGGCGTACACGAGTTCAACTAAATCTGGTTCCATTTTTTGCACCCCCCCCTGCGTGCGCGCGGGTAGGACTTGTGGTAAAACATGTCATAAGACTTCAAAGGCTTCATTAAGGTTTCACCTTATAAATAGCCTATCTTTTCACTCCCACACCGATGTGGGACAAGGTGAATTACCAACTTGAGACTTTCATTCACACTAAACTTCCAACAAAAACGATTGTACCTAGCGACTTAAAAATTGTACCTTTGCAAAATGTATAACATAAAGAAGTACGGAGTACCACATCAGCAAGACATACAAACAAGCTATAGCATGCAAAGGCTACCCCCCACAAAAAAAATAAAATCCCTAGCATTGTAGGATAAGACTAAAAGAACAAACCGTACCTTATTCCTAAAAGTCTTTAACCTTAATTTTGTGTCTTCACGGACTTCTATCACTGACTATGTCCTCAGAAAGGTGCAAATGCAACAAATCCTGCTTAATTCGCTCCTCTCAAGTCAGTTTCATTATGCCTCTGCTCCTCCCCTCCACCGTAAGAGTCTTCACAGTTCTAACTGTAGCCGTCATTTCTCGCCTCTATTTAGTAACAATCATAACTAAATGTTCTTTGTATGAACATACAGCGTAAGATTGTGATTCATCATTCATTACACTAGATATCAAAATGGTTATTTGAAGCACAAGTTCGACTAAGAAAAGTCAAATGTGTGAAATTGTTAGACAACTATGGCTTTGGAACGTTTTTAGATGTGTATTATATTATTTCGAAACAAAAAGTGGATTAATAAAAGGTAAGTATTTGACGAGTCAATGAAAGAATAAAGTATGATTTTATATAAAAACCCATTAAAGACAACATACACAACTCGGGGGTGTTTGGCTAAGCTTTTCAACACCTCCTTATAACTTATTGACTTTTACAAAAAGCTAATAAGGAGAAAAAATGTTTGACAAACTGATAAGCACTTTTCAAAATGACTTTTTGCATAGAGAGGAAAGAGTTAATAGCCAAAATGGTCCCTGAGGTTTGCTCACTTTGCCACTTTAGTCCAAAATCCAATTTTTTAAATCTGGGTCCCTGAGATTTGCATTTTGTTGCCATTTTAATCTAAATTTCAAAAAAAGTCTAATTTTGTCAAATTTTTTACAGAAATTTGTCTTTATCCTCATTTCTCATAAGGGCAATTCTGTCATTCTACATTATTGTAAAGTAATTTATATTAAAGAAAAAAAAACCTCTTTAAATACCCAAATACCCTGTATCGATCAAAACCCTCACTTTCCCCATCATCTTCTTCCTCACCTGCTTCCCTTCCCCTCCTACTGCTGTACTTTAAAAAAAAAATCATTCTAGCCAATATATTGGAACCCATACTCACCAGGATTCTGGTCAACAATTAACCTTCCAAAAATTTCATATTTCACCATTGGATTCCTCGGAGCTTTCAATATTTCATCCCCCAAACATCAAAGTTCAAAACTTTATCCACTTACACTTAAAACAGTTACAAGATTATCACATTGTGATTTGAAAATCTTTCACAAGATTCAGTGTAATTTACACCCATCTGAGCAGCAGACATTTTCAATATTCTATTTTTATACATTTTTGTTTATTACTGGCAGATGGGGTTATGACGATGCACTTGCAATAATCAATCAAAAGATTCAAAACCCATTTCAAAGATTTGTCAAGAAGTCTAGAACAGACCTTGTAGTCGGATCCCAAGATCCAATTTTTACAAACGTTGACTTTGACTTTTGAGGTTTCTTGAAAGGCTTTCAAAGTTTCAATCCTTTTTCAACTATGTTAACATCAGACTGGAAGGTATGGGGGCCGGCTTGGCCCGGCTTGGCCCCCCACACCGCCCTCCTGGCCCGGCTTCCGTCACAAACGGCCACCCACCGCCGGGTGTGCCGCTCCACCTTTCAAAAAAATAGCCGTTACAAACGGCTCTATTTAATAAAAAAAAATTCATTTTTTCTATAAAATCACCCACTTTCAATATTATTTCCCCACTTTCAACCCAAAACCCTCTCACTTTTATACCAATTTCTCCCTACTTTTATAAAAAAAATATCTTTTTACCCACAATGGCTTCTAATCCTTGGTGGCCCTCGTCTTCGGATGACGAAGAGGAGATGTTTTTCGCAAACGCTGTACTACGGGCGGGACAGATTTTAATCGAAGAGGAAGAGGAAGAGGAAGAGGAAGAATTCTCGTCTGAAAATGTTATTACCAGACGAATACGCATTAACAGAGACCGCCAAGGTTTTCATTACAAAATTTCATTGTCCTTATTTTTTTTAACTCGTACTTATATATTTTATACGACAGGAGCGCACGACAAATTGGTGAACGATTATTTTTCGGATGAGCCACTTTACAACGCCGACATTTTTAGACGCAGGTTCCGAATGAGTCGCCGCTTATTCACAAGGATTGCCAATGATTTGGCGGGGCTAGACCCGTTTTTCACGCAACGTCCTGATGCTCGAAATTATGAAGGGTTTACAACGTTACAAAAGTGTACTGCGGCCATTCGACAACTGGCGTACGGGACAGTGGCCGACGCTTTGGACGAGTACTTACAGATGTCGGCAAGAACTACGCGGGAATGTTTGTATCGGTTTTGCCATAATGTGGTGAAACTGTATAGCAAAAAATATTTGCGGAAACCAAACGCGTATGATGTTCAACAGTTGTACCAAGCTCATGAAGCAAGGCACGGGTTTCCGGGAATGCTTGGTAGCATTGATTGTATGCATTGGGGGTGGCATAATTGCCCGACTGCGTGGCGCGGCCAATATACGCGAGGTGATCACGGCTATCCAACCGTGATACTTGAAGCTGTGGCATCACAAGATTTGTGGATATGGCATTCTTTCTTTGGTCTCCCTGGTTCACTCAACGACCTCAACGTGTTATACCAATCGGCCATCTTTACCGATGTCGTTAATGGAACGGGACCGGACACACGTTTTACAGTTTCTGGGGTTGAGTATAGACGTGGGTATTATCTTGCTGACGGGATATATCCGTCTTGGTCTACAATTGTGAAGACTATTCCATATCCCGAGGACGAAAAACGGAAAAAAGTTGCCAAGCGTCAAGAAGCTGCAAGAAAAGACATCGAACGTGCTTTTGGTGTCTTACAAAAAAAATGGGCCATCGTTGCACAACCGGCACGTGCGTTCACCCCAAAAAGGCTGCGTCTTTGTATGTACGCTTGCATTTTGCTCCATAACATGATTATTGAAGACGAAGGTCGGGCGATTTGTGAGTATGATGAGAATGCAGCTTGGGGGAACACTGTCCCGGTTGATCCCCCACAACAGGATTTAAACTCGTTCTCGCTAACAAACGACTTCACGCATGCAGACCTTCAACAAGATTTGGTAGAACATATTTGGAACAACGTTAACATGGTGGACGGTGACGGAGCCGAAGACGAAGACGAGTAGTGTGTTTGTTTTAAATTTTTAAATCTAGTCTTTTTTTTCAAATTTTAGGTAGCGTAATTTTTTATTTTTTAGATTATGTAATTTTTATTTATGTTATGTAATGGATTTTATTATCTTCCTTTTAGTAGTATTTTTATATAAATGTTGAATACTTTTTATAAAAAAAAAAGTTAAAGAAATAAAAGTTAAAGAATTAAAATGAATTAAACAATAAAAAATATGTGGTGGGGCCCCATCCTCCACCCCCTCCATCTTCAAATTCGCTCATCCCATGCTAGCCGCCTACGTGGCGCCTACGTGGAGGCTCATCCCCGTGGGGATGAGCCAAACCATACCCTTTAGTCTCAAAAGAATAAATCTTGAAATACCCATTTGAGAAAAAAACACTTTTCTTGTGAAAAAAAGTTGATATTGATGGTGGAAGAAGGAAAAGACCATGAAACCTGCAATAAAGAGGTTGTTGAAGAATGAAAATGGAGGCCCAAAAAGAGGGGCTTTTGTGGTATGTTATCAAGAAAAACACATTGGAGTCTTGTTAGTGGGGTTGTGGTGGTTTATGGAATAAATCAAGGGTTTGGTGGAGCTCTTGGTAGGGTGGGTAGAGAGTATTACATGAAAGATGTGCAGAAAGTTCAACCTTCTGCAGCACAGGCTTATCAAGGAATCACTAACATTCCTTGGATTATTAAACCTGTTTGGGGTCTGTTTGCTTACTGATGTTGTTCCGATTTTGGGATATCAAAGAAGGCCGTATTTCGTTATTGCTGGTAATGGTATAAAAATTTGATCTTTGATTACTTTTGCAAAGTTGAAAAAGATGATGGGGAATGTGAGGGTTTTGATCAGGGTATTTAAAGAGGTTTTTTTTTATTTTCTTTAATATAAATTACTTTATAGTAATCTAGAATGACAGAATTGCCCTTATGAGAAATGAGGATAAAGACAAAATTCTAAATTTTTTTTTGACAAAATTAGACTTTTTTGAAATTTGGACTAAAATGAAAACAAAATGCAAACCTCAGGGACCCAGATTTAAAAAATTTAGATTTTGGACTAAAGTGGCAAAAGTGAGCAAACCTCAGGGACCATTTTGGCTATTAACTCGAGAGGAAAAGTTAGTTGTGAAAAGTTAGCAAGTAGTGACTTTTTGAAGCTGCTTATGACTTTTTGTCATTTTACATGAATAAGCTAAGACGAACACTTTTTAAAAAACACCTTATTGACTTATTGGTTTTTCTCAACCCATAAGCTAATCCAAACACTTTTTTAAAAACTCTTTTTTAAAAAGTTATAAGTCAATAAGTTCTTTTCACAAAAAAAAATCATTTTTAAGTTAAATATGCTTAGCCAAACAAGCCCTTAGAGTCGAATGAATTTATAAAACAGGCTAATATTGTTTTTCATCCATTTAAGTTGAACGGGATGGTTAGATCGAGTATCGGGTGAGGCATCTTTGGGTAGAAAATTAATCCAGTAATTTTCTGTTCGGATATTGGTTAGGGAAATCCAACATCGGTAACGCGACTTACCCGAGTAAGAACTAAGCGCGATCCGACTTTCGTCAGGCGGTGATTTGTTGTGGAAGCGTCTTTTCATCTAACCCTCTATTTCCCCTTTTTATTTTATCATAATCATTCCCCGCCCAATCAACACCCAGAATCGAGTATTAACAAATATGTCCAAGCCCGTACTACCTGAATAAACCGACCCAATGAACCCAATAACCAAACAGGCTGAACTCGACAACCCGATTGTGATACGAATTGAATGTCGGATGCTATATCATATACAAAAACCCGAATAACCCAACTCAAATCCATGGTTTTTATTCTATCATTAGGCGTTAGCCGTTAGGTTTATAGAAACACCAACACCTCGCAATGGACTGGTGAAGGTAAACAATCATACAAGCATATATAAAGCCTTAGGCTGCACGGTATGGCAGCGTCCCCCGCCTCCGTCTCGGTCCGGCGCCGGCGTCGACCCATCCCCCCCCCCCCCCCCCCGCGTCTTCAACGTCAAGATATGGACGTCCAGGACGATCCACATGGTGGGCCCAACTTTGTTTGTTTGTGAATGAGATTTGTACATTAGGCTTCAATACTTGTACATAGGGCATAGAAATTAAAAAATAAATAAAAAAAAGTGGTGGGGTAGGATCATCCTCCCATACCCTCTAGTGACCATCCTTGGGAGGACTATGACGTGGCGCCTACGTGGCGGATCATCCTCCCTTGGAGGACCATCACCATATCCTCTAGCCAGAGGCATTGAGATACATCAGCTCAAATAGTATTATATTAGGGTGTAAGGGGTGCTCACCTAAGAGGTGAGTCCCCTCTCTTACGCCCAACCAATCCTCGTGTGCCACGTCAACTCCCCTCTTAAACTCCCCTAACACCCTAAATTGATGGCGGCACTCCCCTCTTAGGTGAATTGGTTTTTTTTTTTTTTTTTTTTTTTTTTTTTTTTTTTAAAAAGCATTGATTGGTCACTCCCTCTCTCTCTCCTCCCTCTCTCTTCGGTGAGCCGCCACCGGTTCTCTCTCCTCTCTCTACTCACCGCATGGATGGCGGTGTTCTTGCCGAGCGGGAAAAGGGGTCACCGCATGGGGTTGCCGAAGGCACCCCGTGCACCCTTATTAAATTTTAAACCGATCCCTAATCCATTTCTTAAATTCCCAACAAGAGCCCTCTTTGCCACTGACTGACCGCTTCATGATCGTTGATTTCTTGTACCTGCCAATAAGAATCATTCTTTGCTTTTTATGCCCTCTCGGCAACCTAGTTTCTTGCTTCTCGAGCCCATCGGTTCGCATCACCATTATGATAATCACAATCATGATTTACTTCCTTCCTTTTTTCCCTAGCTCAGGTCTGATCGAACTCAGCAACTAACAACCATTTGCAGATTCATAATGCCTATGCGTATGGGTACATATGTAGAACTAGAAATGAATGTAATTACCCACAACCGTTGGGCAGGAAGAATGTTTCTGAACAAGTATGGCGATTCTGGGGCACATCCACTGCAGAATTCAGTACTGTTTTGAGTAATATGGAGATGAGTTCTAATACAGGACTGGTTTTTACAAAACATTGCTTGTGATCAACGCTGTGATATCCACTTTGTAGATATCAAACCGGAATTCATATATAAAGTCGATGAAATGTGCCTGCTAGTATAAAAAATTCAAATATGTTGAACAATAAACTCATTAGATATAATATGCCACAAGTAAACACCAGAAGTAATTCGATACAAATTTCCGATTTTAATTTGATCCATTGCGTTTTAGGGAAGAACACTTTCTTTTGTGTTTTTTGTCCATTGCTTTTAGAAAGAACACTTTCTTTTGTGTTTTTAGTCTATTGCGTTTTAGAAAAAAAAAAAACATTTTTTTTTGTTTTTTGTCTATTGCATTTTAGGCATCTGGGTTATCGAAAACTCTTTTTGTTTAATTTCTTGATATGTGCTTTATGTCATAAAGTTAATTGGTTGGGTTAATTTCGGGTCGAACCCACAACCCGTTTAGCATCCCTAATGAAATATATGTGTAACTTAAATAAAAATAACTAAAAACAAAAAAAGTTTATAAAAAACTATTTTTATGGAAGTTTAAAAAATTTGGGTTATTAGATTTTAATATTCCAAACTTTGACCAATTGGCCGGCAATAATCTCAACTTAAAAAATTCCTTCTTCCAGTCCCAACTTTCAAGCTATTTTTCTCCACCAAACCTTTACTAACTGGGCTATAACCCAGTTAGTGTTTTGCGTACGTGGCACACAACCTGGTTAAATGATGACGTGGAAGCTTACGTGGCACCATCACCACCTTCATCACCACCACCCACAACCACCGTCTGCCACCACCATCACCACCACACACCGCGGCAACTTCTTCAGGCGACCTGCAACTTGTTCCGGCGACACTCTTTACCTATGAAACCGCCAAACGAGTATCTTGTAACAGGTGGTTGACTGTTGATTACAATGGAAATCCTAGTTATATGAAAATCTGATGTATCTTGTAAAGTTCTTCAAAATCTAATTCTAGTTATATCAAAATCCTTGTTATACTGATTGCATCTTTGATGAAAAGGGAAACTGGTTTTGGTTCTGTTTGAAGTAAGTGTTGGAATACTTGATCAAGCAAACTTGAATAACACCTACGGTTTTATGTAACAAATCACTACTTACGATTCAACTAATATTACCAACAAAGACCACATTTTATTTACAATGACCCTAAACCCTCTGTTGATACTAATTGTTAACTTATTTTCTAAGCTACCTAAAGAAATACTACTCCCTATCAATAAAGAAACATATTAAAACAAATCCTTTTACAATTCTTTAACCTAAACATAAAAACACAAGTATTATTTTATTATTAAATTTTAAATTCCCAACAAGATCCGTCTTTGCCACTGACTGATCGCTTCATGATCCTTGATCTCTTGTACCTGCTAATAAGAATCATTCTTTGCTTTTTATGCCCTCTCGGCAACCTAGTTTCTTGCTTCTCGAGCCCATCGGTTCGCATCACCATTATGATAATCACAATCATGATTTACTTCCTTCCTTTTTTCCTTAGCTCAGGTCTGATCGAACTCAGCAACTAACAACCATTTGCAGATTCATAATGCCTATGCGTATGGGTACATATGTAGAAATAGAAATTAATGTGACTACCCACAACCGTTGGGCAGGAAGAATGTGCAAAAACTGAACAAGTATGGCGATTCTGGGGCACATCCACTGCAGAATTCATTTATATAGATATCAACACTTTGTAGATATCAAACCGGAATTCATATATAAAGTCGATGAAATGTGACTGCTACTATAAAAAATTCAAATATGTTGAACAATAAACTCATTAGATATAATATGCCACAAGTAAACACCAGAAGTAATTCGATACAAATTTCCGATTTTAATTTCTCATCCTACAAAAGTACAAATAGCTCAGACCTACAATATCTAATGCAGTCGCTCTCCCATATTGCTATCTAGGCAAGAGTGTCCATCATTTCTTATGGGACAAGTTTACCTATCAATTTAAGCATACTTCTATCTACTGAACCAGCTGCGATTTCATCAATCAACATCGATAAAGTTGAAGCATCAACTGAGTACCTTCTTCCATCCATTTCCTGTAAAAGCATCTCAACATCATCGTGATTCTGGTTCTTAAGATATCCCTGGAGAAGAACATTGCAAGTAACACCATCTGGTGGGCAGCCACTCTCACCCATTTTACGAAACAAGTGCTTTGCTTCCTCTGGCATACCTTCTCTACATAGGCCACTAATCATCACATTATATGTCCGAACATTAGGTTTCAAACCTTTCAGAGTTAGGTCTTGGAAAAGATCCCTTGCAATATCAAGCTTCCCACATTTGCTCATACCATCAATAAGAATATTGTACACTTGAATGTCAGAGTTTAGCTTGCTATCACCCACCAAATGAAACAAAGAGAGCACATCTTCAACTTGATGGTTGTTGCAAAGACCGTCTAATATTATTCTATAGGTGCATTCATTAGGAATTAGGCCTTGTGATCGCATCTCATCAAAGAGTTTGCGTGCCTCTCCACAACGCCCAACCCTAAACAGTCCCTGTAACATGGTGCTGTAACTGACTATATCAGGTTTCAAACCTTTTCTTGTTATGTCTTGGAACATATGCATGGCCTCTTCTACTTTCAAACTCTTGCAATACCCGTTCAATAAACTGTTGTAAGAAAACAAATCAGGGACGAGACCTTTAGACGTAAGTGAATCAAAAAGCACCCTTGCTTTAGTCATTTCACCTCGCAGACAGTACCCATCTATAAGTGAATTGTATGCGACTATGTTAGGAACCACACCTCTCTCAACCATGATGTCTATAACAGCCTCCGCTTCATCCACTTTACCTTCCTTGCAAAATGCATCAACTAATAGGGTAAAGGTTTGCAAATCAGGAGAGATCCTTACATCCTCCATTTCTTTCAGCAGCTTAGAGACCTCGTCCCAACGGCCTAAGTTACAAAGGCCATGAATGAGAGAGTTGTATGTGATGATATTTGGTTGAATGCCTTTGGCAAATACCATTTCATTGAAAAGCTTGAAAGCATCCTCTATCATTTTGTCCTTGCAAAGACTATCAATGATGATATTATATGCAACAACATTAAGCTTACAGCCTCTTTCATCCATGAGCCTAAGCAAACCAATGGCTATATCATTATAACCAAACTTGCAAAGCCCTTTAATCATTGTGGAATATGTAACAACGTTAGGTTCACAAATTTTCTGCTTAATGAGCTTCTTGAAGAGTCTCTCTGCCTCAGCAATCCTATTTTCTATGACGAGTCCATCTAAGAGTGTATTAAATATGACGATATTTGGGACAACAGCTCGCCTGAAGCAAGAAGCTAGGAGGGCGAAACCGTCATTGGTGCGAGACATCTGACAACAACACTTGATTGCGATACTGATACAGTACTCGTTAACAGGCGCTCCAATGAGACACATTTGTTTAAAAAGGTGGAGAGAAGAAGAAAAATGGTTCATTTTGGCAACAGCATTTAACAACTGAGTAAACTTAACAACAGATGGCAGTGGTCGTCTCTGTGTCATTTCATCGAACAGGTTAAAGGCGTCATCCAAGTTAGTAACTTTTTGATACCTAGACAGAGGAGGATCCCCATTATTTGAAAAGGAATTGGAGTGAAGAAGAGAAGCTAAAAGGGTAGCGTGAGGACTGAATCGTGAAGAAGAACGAGGGTTTTGTGAAGGAAGAAGAAAGGAGTCACCTTTGAATTTGATGAAAGCACGAAGATGAGAAATTATCATCGTCTCCAGAAAGCAGAATCGATGTTTATTGCTTCAACCTAACAGTAGGGTGTTTGGGATTCCTTCTCCAATAAGGACTTATTGACTTATATATCTCAAAAATAACTTCTCAACACACAAAATCTTCTTAAATAAGTTTATCCAAACACTCCAAAAACAACTTATTAACTTTTATAAGTCAATAAGTCATAAGTTGCTCCAAAATAAGCTAAGCCAAACACCGCCTAACACACATTTTGGTTGTATGAAGATCGCTTTATTGATGCCTTAAAAGCCCTCAAGAAGATTGCTGTATTGATGCCCTTAGAATAAAAAATTAAATACTAATTCTTTCTCTTCTGCCTGCATAACCCAACTTAGACCGCGGGGTTTGGGTTGGGTTTGGGCTTGGGTTGAGACATTTGTTGACACGTGGAAGGGGAGCCCCTTCACTGTCTGGTTACGTGTCCGTGGGTTATGGCAGGGCTTGGGTTGGGTGCACCGGTTTGAATTTAAAATTCAAACTTTTCATATGTCCTGCTATGACATGGCGGGGTCAGCGAATGAAAGCAAACCAACTAGGATGTCAAGGCCGCCCCACGCCCAGCTTGAAACCCAAGCCCCAAGGGCCACGCCCCAACCCAAGCCCACCCGGGGTGGTGGCTTGGGCGTTTTCTCCCAACCCACGCCCAAACCCCCGCCTCATACCCCATGGTCTTAATCTAATTTTTCACCCACATTCGTAACCTAACCTAAACTAATATTTTATTATAAAGAAATAGAAGTTAAATGATAAAAAAAGGAAAAAAAATATTATAAAGAAACAGAAGTTAAATAATAAAAAAAAGAATAAAAAATTAAATATTATGTTGGTTATTGGTTGAAACCATTGGTTGCCACACCAACTTGGTAGTCTACTTATTTTAATAATTTGATTAAAATAATTTCCTTCACTTTTGTCCTATTCTCTACATGACAACCAACCGTTTGTGCAATTTGGTCACCATAGTGACTAGTATTAAAGCCCTCTCTTTAGGTCGATGTTTTATGAAAGAGAAAAATGCCCGGATAGTCCTTGTGGTTTCACCTTTTTTCACCTATAGTCCCTAACTTTCTAAAACTACTTAAATAGTCCCCAAGTTTTCGATTTTTGTTCTCGGATAGTCCTTGGGTCTAACTTCAGTTACTTTTCTCAGTTAAGTGGGTGTTGAAATGACCAAAATGCCCTTTCCTTAAAAGGCCAAACCATAGGGACTATCCGGGCACCTTCTTCATTTTTATTTATAAAACCCCACCACCACACTTCATCTTCAACCTCCACCCACCATCACCCTCCTCCACCCTCCACCATCACCGGCTGCCGGTCATCCAGTGCCTCCGGCTTCCAACAAACCTTATCTGGCTTCTATTATATTTTTTTTACAACACTTCAACTATCATAAAAATCGTATTTCCTTTCATTATAACCAGCTGCAACTATCAATTCAACCCAGCCACACACATCGATTTCTATCAGTAATATGTTTCAAACAAAGTACTCAGTTCTTGGTCCGATTGTGTTTGTGAAATCAGTTCGAATTCAATGATAAATGTCCGAAGTGCACACACGGTACAGCGAAACAGATCAAAATTTGATTTGAAACAATTCTTTTTTCACTTATCTCAAACAACCTGCAACAACAACTGATCAAAACAAACCCTTCTCGGCAGAAAAACGAGCTGATATTTGATCCAATTTTAGCCGTAAATTAGTCCGAAAACATGGTGGCTCGACCGTGTTTGCGTATGGAACTGATTTGAGGACAAAGGACTCGATCACCACTGTCGTAAAGATGTGATCCGAAAGAAAAGAAATTAGAAACAGAGGATGTTGTTGAAGATTTACCTGATCACCACTGCCGGAGCTGCCGATTTCTGCCGCCACCACTTCCAGCGGCGCCGCAGCGGGGGGGGGGGTCGCAATTTTCTTCATCCGCCATCGACGTCACCACCGCTGCGACCCGCCGCCACTCACCAACCTCCGCCATCTCTCTCCCTCTCTCTCTCTTCCTCTCTGTCTCTCTGGTTCCGTAGCCATCGCTCACCACCACCGGGCGGTGGTGTTTCGATTTTTCGACGAGGGGAGGTGTTTGGGGTGTCTTGCCGGCCGATAAACTAGTTAGACCCGTCACCGGAGTCCAGTCGGACTCCCTTGTGCTCGTCGGTAGGGAAAACAAGAGGTAGTGGGTGTTTGGTAGTGGATTTAAAGAGAAGCAGGGTGTGGGTATTAGGGTTTCTTAATGTTGAAGATGAAGGGTGGAGGGGTTTTATAAAGAGAAGATACCCGGATAGTCCCTATGGTTTGGCCTTTTAAGGAAAGGGCATTTTGGTCATTTCAACACCCACTTAACTGAGAAAAGTAACTGAAGTTAGACCTAGGGACTATCCGAGAACAAAAATTGAAAACTTGGGGACTATTCAAGTAGTTTTAGAAAGTTAGGGACTATAGGTGAAAAAAGGTGAAACCACAGGGACTATCCGGGCATTTTTCTCTTTATGAAATTTGTATTTTTAGGTCGTCTGTAATGGGGTGGTATGAGGCTGGGTTTTTGCCCCATGGCGTCGCGCCATATAGCACCGGTAACACGACGACGGGGGGCGTTTTGGGCCACAAAAAAAGAACCAGCACCATCAGCATAGCAGCGTGATGGTTGTAACATTTTTTGTTTATACACAATTGGTCCCTGCAAATCGAAGAAGAAGACAAATTGGTCACTGCAAGTCCGTCGGAAAATCGGCCAGAAACCTGCCGGAGAATCGGAGAAGAAGACAGAGGCGATTTGATTTTGATTTTTTTTTGGTTTAACACATTTGGTCCCTGCATTTTCTCAAATATCTAAAATTTGTTTTTAAAACTTGGTTTCTAAAATTGGTTTTTAACATAATTGGTCCTTGCATTTATGAAAACTTATTTTATTTGATGTAATGGTTTTTAATTTAAAAAATGAAAATTAATTAATTGAGCACTGATGTGGTAGGGGCTTTATGACTACGGGCTCTAGTGACATAACGCCCCATAAAGCCCATGTATGACGTGGCATGACATGTGTCGCATAACGCCCCCAAATTGGCTTTATGACTACGGATGGTCTTAGAAAGCATGTCTAAGCAAAGTTTTAAAAAAGTCTGCAACCCGCTACAAACATAAAGCACGAGAAATGTAATTTACCCTAATTTTTTAAAAGGAGAGTCAATATATGATCTGATAGATGAAGCATATAAAGTAGCATGACAACTTACCAAAGAATGACTTAAATCAAAAAGGTTAAATTGGAAACTAATAATCATATGCAGGTGCCCTCATACTATGTGAAATACGGGATTGCTAAAAAAATTCACAAGAAATATGCTTTTTCCTAAGACGCAAACCCAAACGATTAATGCGCACATGAAAGTGGCAACAAATGTCCACAACATATGGCACCATTTTTGTGACGACATCAACGTTTGATCCCTTTGGAAAAATGCTAAAACAGAGCTCAGTAAGTAACCTTGAAACATTCTAATTCAAGAATTAAATTACAAAAGGTAAAAGTTATTTGTGGGATAACTAGTACATATCTATGGAGTTCAATTGGTCACGTATATACGTGTACAGATGTTTAATTAGAAGCTAATGTGATTACCCATTTTTTCCCTCAACTGCAAAAAACTGGTGTGATTCTGTCAGCATATCCACTGCAGAATTCGATGGCATCACTTTAGGGCTGATCTACATAAGCAATGCTACAATAGCACCCAAAAATGTTTGAATCATCTAATACATATTAAACTGTGACATCCACTTTGTATATATATATTAAATAAACTACAACTAACAATTAAAGTCAATGAAATGTGAAACATCATGTATTTAGAAGCATAAAACATGTAATCAAAAAATGCCATATGGCTAAACACATGTAGACCAGTTGGAATTTGATAAAGATCTCATTATTTCTACATTTTGCATACACTTATTTCTCATCCCACAAATACATCAAACCTAAATTCACAAATATAGGTTGTGTTTTTTTTTTTGGGGGGGGGGAACAGCAAGTTGTTATCTGCGCAGACTGTTATCTATGCAGGAGTGTCCATCAATTCTTTTGGGACAAGCTTACCTATCAACTTAAGCATACTTCTATCTAGCAAACCAACTGCGATTTTATCTATCAACAACGATAAAGTTGAAGCATCAAGTGAATACCTTCTTCCATCCATTTCTTGTAAAAGCATTTCTACATCATTGTAATGCCGGGTTATAAGATATCCTTGGAGAAGAACACGGTAAGTAACATTATCTGGTGGGCAACCACTCTCATCCATTTTATGAAACAAGTGCTTTGCTTCCTCTGGCATACCTTCTCTACATAGGCCACTAATCATCACATTATATGTCCGAACATTAGGTTTCAAACCTTTTAGAGTTAGGTCTTGGAAAAGATCCCTTGCAATATCAAGCTTCCCACATTTGCTCATACCATCAATAAGAATATTGTACACTTGAATGTCAGAGTTTAGCTTGCTATCACCCACCAAATGAAACAAAGAGAGCACATCTTCAACTTGATGGTTGTTGCAAAGGCCATCTAATATTATTCTATAGGTGCATGCATTTGGAATTAGGACTTGTGATCGCATCTCATCAACGAGTTTGCGTGCCTCTCCACAACGCCCAACCCTAAACAATCCCTGTAACATGGTGTTGTAAGAAAACACATCAGGGATGAGACCTTTAGACGTCAATGAATCAAGAAGCGTCCTTGCTTTGATCATTTCACCTCGTAGACAGTAACCGTCTATAAGTGAATTGTATGTCACGATGTCAGGAGCCTCACTTCTCTCAACCATGATGTCTATAACAGCCTCCGCTTCATCCACCCTACCTTCCTTGCAAAATGCATCAACTAATATGCTAAAGGTTTGAAAATTAGGAGAGATCCTTAGATCCTCCATTTCTTTTAGCAGCTTAGAGACCTCGTCCCAACGACATAAGTTACAAAGGCCATGAATCAGAGAGGTGTATGTGATGACATTTGGTAAAATGCCTTTGTGAGATACCATTTCTTTGAAAAGGTTGAAAGCATCATCTATCAGTTTGTCCTTGCAGAGACTATCAATGATGGTATTATATACTACAGTATTAGGCTTACAGCCTCTTTCATCCATGAGCCTAAACAAACCAATGGCAATATCATTATTGCCAAACTTGCAAAGCCCTTTGATCATTGTGGAATACATAACTACATTAGGTTCACATGATTTGTGCTTAATGAGCTTCTTGAAGAGTCTCTCAGCCTCAAGAATTCTATCTTCACGAATGAGTCCATCTAAGAGTGTATTAAATGTGCAGACATCTGGCACAACAGCTCGCCTGAAGCAAGAAGCTAGGAGTGCAAAGCCATCGTTGGTGCGAGACATCTGACAACAACACCTGATTGCAATATTCATAGAGTAGGCATCAACAGGAACTCCAACGACGCACATTTGTTTAAAAAGGTGGAGAGAAGAAGAAAAATGTTTCATTTTGGCAACAGCATTTAACAACTGAGTAAACTTAACAACAGATGGCAGTGGTCGTGTGTGTAGCATTTCATCGAACAGCTTAAAGGCATGATCCAAGCTGGTAACTTTTTGATACCTAGATAACAGTGGACGATCCCCATTATTTGAAAAGGAAGTGGAGTGAAGAAGAGAAGCTAAAGAAGTGGAGTGAGGACTGAATTCTAAACCTAATCTGGAAGATGAAGGAAGAAGGAAGGAGGTGATGATGAAATTACCTGTGAGTTTGATGAAACCATGAAGATGTGAATTCAAGTGAGTCATCATCGATCGTCGCTGATTTTGGTTTGGTGAGCATGCCCTAAATGCCATTTGACAAGAAGCTGCTCATTTTGAATTTGATTTTATAAAAAAAAAGTTAACTACACCATTAGCCCCTATGGTTTATGAAAAGTAACAACATTAGATAATAAGGCCGGTGGATGTTGTATGGCGCCACCCCGCCACATCACCATTTTTAGCGCCCCAGGGCGCCAACCGCCATACCGTCGCCGCTAAAGGGGGGCGCTACCATCCGCCATGGTGCTAACGAGCCGCTATGAGGAGATCGAGGAATGTTTGGTCAATTTTTGTTTAAAGGGGGGCGCTATAGGTTAAAGGTGGACTTTATAGTACACCCTGCAAATTAAAAGAAGGGGATTTAAAGCCCCTTTGTGACGTGGCGCTGAGTTGGCATGATAAAGCCCCTAGGGACTTTATACCTGTAGCCTACTAGTTTAAAGTAACAACCTAAGGTTTTAATTTTTTATTTTGTAACATTTTAGGTCCTTAAGGCTAACGGGTGTTAAATACTAACTGAAAACATAGGGTATGATTATTTTTCATACTTGGAAACATTAGCCACTTGGTTGATTTTATAATTTTATTATACAAACATATTCTTGAATTAAATCCATTAAAATGTATAAATTTCATCCCATACAAACACATGATACATAACATAGATTTCTAAATTCTCTGTTTTGAACGGTTTGTAAGGATTTCAATATATATTTGCTTGTTTTATTGTAAAGTTTGATTCCAACAAGCAAATATATATGAAATCCTACAAATTGCATGTCATCACATATAAAAAAAAGCAACATAATATAAACTTTAAAGAAAATTAAACCCTTCGATTATAGGAGTATAAACATGTGTTCATAACCTAGATGATCGGTTTGCGTAATTCTGAACCAACGCCCCAAAAAGAGAGGGCTTCTGAATCAAACGTGAAGGCTCGTCAAATTCTTTTGCATACCCTGTTACAACACAGAGAATAAGTTGGTCATTAGCTGACCTTCAAAGGAACTAACTTGACCTCAATGGCAGGTGTTACAACACAGGTTAAATTCCATAATGGCACTCAAAAGTTTAAAATTTCATATATATCCTTATAGTATCATATTTGCCGTTTCAAAGCACTAGTATCAGTAAGTGTAAGGATTTGTTTCACCATATACAATAACAACATAATTATTGTTTATCCGCACAACGCATAATGTTCTGCTTTGTTTTAGCAACACCCTTCCCAGACAGAGAAGTTGTCTTTGTCCAACGCTCCAATTATCGCCATTATCAACAACTACAAAGATACCAATTAACACATAAGTGACAAATACTTTTCTTACCAAAAACAGTTACCGGGCCCATTTTAAATACCTGCGGAATGAAGTTTTCCAGGTTTTGCAGCTACCTCATTGAGCTGGCAGCGTTTGAGACTCTACAAAGCAGGTTCTCAGGTTGGTGTTTCAAAGTTGATAAAAGATGGGCCCGTCCTACTAAAGGCAGGTTGCATAATGGGTCAGAATGGCCTGATTTAAAGAAAACTAAAACCCGAGTTGACTTATGAATTTTCCACCTCTGGATCTACCCGAATGGAGTAGAAGAAAAAAACAAACAAACTTGCATTTACCTTCCATATCTCGTCATCAGAATGTTGACCAATAGGGTCAATGTTGCTTCTCACAGTTCCTTCAAAAAGGACTAGTTCTTGGGGTTGAACCAAAATACTTTTTGTCCAGAGTTTGCATAAATCTATCTAAATGCATTACGAATACATTTTAGGCATCTTTCAACTTGTTCGACCCAATCCTTTTAGCATTATTTCTTGATTTTACCCATTTGACCCATTATAACCCAAACCCACACGTTAAAACCTCTACATGATGATAGAATTTGCGGGTTACCTGCAAGTTTCTGAGCTCCAAACTGCCATGAGTTGGCCAGTTTGGAGGAGGGGACTTGTCTTTCTTCACCCATTCTGCTTTTGATGGTATGTTTGTAAACTGTTTTATCCTCTCAACCGAAACCATTCGGTTTTCAACAAAGCAACTAGTGTATAAAACCCAAAACAGAAGACCATTGAGCGATAATCTGTATGAAAGTGACAATCCAACATCCTCTGTAACCATATAAGCAAACACCAGTATACACCATTTTATTTGTGGTATTAAATGGTAAACAAATGGTGTCAATTCTTTGCATATGTAACCAATGAAGCCTTAATTCATTTTACATAATTATTTTGAACTGTTAAATACCCGAATCAACATTTTTAAAAGTAAATGGGTTTGATAAGGAATAAAGGAAGTGAGATAGTACCGGGTTTAATGACGTTGCTGGGTAACAGGATCATGAAAACAGTGGAAACACAAAGAAACAAACTTCCAACAAACTCCATTCGACCCATGGGCGAAGGATAAGGTATCTCCGGGGGGGCGCCCGACCCCCCGAACTTTTCGATGCGTAGTGTTATGAATAGTACTTTCGTATAGGTATATACGTTGCCGCCCCCCCGGTTTCGCGAACATTCGGGGGGGCGTGGCTTCGCCAATGATTCGACCCATTGTTGTGGAAATCCATTCGGAGATTTCCATCGACACGATCAACATTTTCTTTAATAAACTCGCCTTGTAATAGTCAAGTCGCGTTATTTCACGCGATGTTGCAAGGTAGTACCCCTGATTCATAACCCACACTCACCATTCAGCTTCTTCTCCCTACCTGTAAAACTGTCCATCAACTCTTTTGGCACAAGCATACCAATCAACTTAAGTAAACCTCTATCTAATGAACCAGCTGCGATTCGATCTTTTAACAATGATAAAGTAGAAGCATCAAGTGAGTAACTTCTTCTACCCATTTGCTGTAAAAGAATCTCCACATCATCGAAATGCTGGTTCTTAAGATATCCATGGAGAAGAACACAGTAACTAACATTATCTGGTGGGCAGCCCCTCTCACCCATTTTAAGAAACAAATTCTTTGCTTCCCTTAGTAGACCAACCCGACAAAAGCCACGAATCATTGCGGTATATGTCCGAACATCAGGTTGCAAACCTTTTACATGAAGTTCATGAAAGAGAGCCCTTACGATATCAAGCTTTCCACATTTTCCTGCCCCGTCAATAAGGATACTATACACCACAATATTATTTTTTAGTTTGCTATCACCCACCAAATGAAACAAAGAGAGCGCTTCTTCAACTTGGTGGTTGCTGCAAAGCCCATCTAATATTATTCCATAGGTGTATTCATTTGGAGTTTGACCTTGTGCTTGCATCTCATCAAAGAGTTGGCATGCATCTCCACAACGTCCAACGCTAAATAAACCTTGTATCATGGTGTTGTAAAAGATCATATCGGGGTTCAAACCTTTTCTTGTTACTTCATGAAACATATGTATGGCCTCTTCTATCTTCAAACTCTTGCAATACCCATTCAATAAACTGTTATAAGTAATAACATCAGGGATGAGACCTCTAGACATAACTGAATCAAGAAGTGTCTTTGCTTTGCTCATTTCACCTTGCAGGCAGTAACCATTTATAAGCGAATTGTATGTCACTATGTTAGGAACCTCACCTCTCTCAACCATGATGTCTATAACAGCCTCCGCTTCATCCACACTACCTTCCTTGCAAAATGCATCAACTAATATGCTAAATGTTTGAAAACTAGGAGAGATCCTTAGATCCTCCATTTCTTTTAGCAGCTTAGAGACCTCGTCCCAACGACACAAGTTACAAAGGCCATAAATCAGAGAGGTGTATGTGATGACATCTGGTTGAATGCCTTTGGCAAATACCATTTCATTAAAAAGCTTGAAAGCATCCTCTATCATTTTGTCCTTGCAAAGACTATCAATGATGGTATTATATGCATAAATATCAGGCTTACAGCCTCTTTCATCCATGAGCCTAAGCAAACCAATGGCAATATCGTTGTTGCCAAACTTGCAAAGCCCTTTGATCATTGTGGAATACATAACTACATCAGGTTCACATAGTTTATGTTTGATGAGCTTCTTGAAGAGTCTCTCAGCCTGAACAATCCTATCTTCACGAATGAGTCCATCTAAGAGTGTATTAAATGTGCAGACATCTGGCACAACAGCTCGCCTGAAGCAACAGCCCAGGAGTGCAAAACCGTCGTTGGTGCGAGACATCTGACAACAACACCTGATGGCAATATTCATAGAGTACTCACTAACTGGAACCCCAATAACGCACATTTGTTTAAACAGATGGAGGCAAGAAGAAAAATGTTTCAATTTGGCAACAGCATTTAACAACTGAGTAAACTTAACAACAGATGGGAGGGGTGTTCTCAGGATCATTTCATCGAACAGGTTAAAGGCATGATCCAAGCTGGTAAGTTTTTGATACCTAGACAGAGGACGATCCCCATTGTTTGAAAAGGAAGTGGAGTGAAGAAGAGAAGGTAAAGAAGTGGAGTGAGGACTGAAATCTAAACCTAATCTGGAAGACGAAAGAGGGGTTGTTACAGAGTTGGTGATGAAATTACATTTGAGTTTGAAGAAAGAATGAAGACGTGAAGAGGAGCGAGTCATCATCCCCAAACACCAACAGAGAGACGTGAATTGCTTCAACCAAACACACACTCTCTCCCTCCCTCCCTCTCTCTCTCTCTCTCTCTCCCCCCCTCTCTCTAGCTTTAACTAAACACTCTACTAGTGTGCTTTGATTTTGGTTTGGTAAGAAATGTTTTTTTTTTCATATTTGAAAAGAAATTGGCAAAATGGTTTTTTTTTTTAACGGCCAACAAACACAATCCTGAGCATTTTTGGGGCACCCACTGGACAAATGGGGTACTCCGAGAGTAACCCGAGTCCACCACCAATTCCGGGGAAAACCCGGTAACTCACTCGCCCGTAGGCACGACGGTGAAATTACCGGTAAAACCCGTTGACTCAAGGATCCAACCCAAGTTTCCCTGGGTATAATTTTATTACTCAAACAACTCGAATCAAAAAACCATTAAATCTCATTCCATACAAACACAACCAATAATTTTGATTTTCGAGTAATTTGTTTCGACACGTTGGTATGGATTCCACTATAAAGCTATGGGTGTGGGGTCATGGATTGGAATATTATTTCCACATAGGACCATTAATTAAATGGTATACCATCCCCCTCTTTGATTGATGGTGGTTCCCATGGATTAAACCACGATTGCCACGACCCTCCCATTTGAAAATTTTAAGACAAAAATAAATTAAAAAAATAAAGGGGATAGTGATTTGGGTCATGACCACACCTTTAGGGTAGTGGTTTTAAATGGTGAATTAAAGATGGATGACATGGTGCCTATGTGGAGGATCATGGTGGTCATGAGGGACATGACCACACCCTATAATTGCTTGTTTTATTATAAAACTTGATTTCAATACGATTGTAATTCTCACAAAACACGTTCAATAAAGTTAAATAACTTACAATGTAATCTGTAGCCGCCATGTTTATCTTTATATACGTTTTGATGTAAGTTATGTTTGAATAACTTGGTTTTTGTATACAACGATATAACTTTTACGTGACTTTTGAATATAATGTTGTGGTTTTTTATCATTATGTTCGCATTTTGCATATTTTCATCTACATTTCAAACCCGCCACGAAACGCGGATAATAACCCACAAGTTAAAATACAGAGTTAAATGCCATTTTAGTCCCTGTGGTTTGGGCCATTTTGCCAGTTTAGTCCAAAGGTTTCATTTTTAACCTGTGGGTCCAAAAAGGTTTCATAGTTGCCATTTTAGTCCACTTGGTTAACTTCATCCATTTTTTCTATTAACGAAAAGACCAATTCGGTTATTTTGTATGTAATTCTGTTAACTAAAAGGGCAATTCATTCATATAAAATAAGCGAATTGGCCTTCTCGTTAACAAAAAAAATGGATGAAGTTAACCCAGTGGACTAAAATGGCAACTGTGAAACCTTTTTGGACCCATAGGTTAAAAATGAAACCTTTGGACTAAACTGATAAAATGACCCAAACCACAGGGACTAAAATGGCATTTAACTCTAAACTAAAAATCTTTGGACCCCTAAGCATTTTACTAATAGGCCCCTTGCCAGAATCAAATCCACATTGAACCCGATTCATCACAAAATCAAAATCCCTCTACAACGCAAAAGCGAAATCTAGGTCACAAGCATTGTTCCAAATCAATACGATAACTGAAAAAAAAAAATTATCTGTGTATTTGATTTTTTTTTTCAACCATAACACATTATGTGATTTTTATCATGAGTTTTTCCAATCACTTTTAAATTCCTGTACATTAGTAAAAAATAAGTAACTATTACCGATTAAGAGTTATTGTATTAAAGATCTCCTTCTTCAATCTCATATTTTGTATTTGGATTAGTTTGAAGGCAATCACCCACTCAAGGCCTCGAGCAGTTGTCATGCACGGCTAAAAGGTTAGTAAGTCAACTTCTTTCTTGCTCTCAATTTGCTCTGTACTACACACGTTTTGATTAGCCTACCTGACCCGTTCTATTTGAACTACAAACACTAACAAACTATAGAATACAAACGAACGAACACAAACGGACTTCTAGTAGGATCTGTACTCTGTTTAGTTGGAATGTTGACACTTATTTTCCATGATCATGAAGGACATACACATACAGGTTCAAGTGAAGAACATGTGCACCGGAAGCTTTTTATGCTATTATGAGAATTTAACAAGTCCTGTAACCCTTCTGCTCTTTAGAAAAAACTTATATTTTCAATTACCTTTTTTTATGTTGCCACAAAGGTTGTTGTTTGTTGATTACAATGGATATCCTAGTTATACGAAAATCTGATGTATCTTGTAAAGTATGGCGATTCTGGGGCACATCCACTGCAGAATTCAGTAATGTTCTAATTCAGGACTGGTTTTTACAAGACATTGCTTGTGATCAACGCTGTGATATCCACTTTGTAGATATCAAACCGGAACTCATATATAAAGTCGATGAAATGTGACTGCTACTATAATAAATACAAATATGTTGAACAATAAACTCATTAGATATAATATACCACAAGTAAACACCAGAAGTAATTCGATACAAATTTCCGATTTTAATTTCTCTTCCTACAAAAGTACAAATACCTCAAACCAACAACAACTAATTCAGTCTCTCTCCCAGATTGTTATCTAGGCACTGCAGTAGTATCCATCATTTCTTTTGGGACAAGCTTACCTATCAATTTAAGCATACTTCTATCTACTGAACCAGCTGCGATTTCATCAATCAACATCGATAAAGTTGAAGCATCAAGTGAGTACCTTCTTCCATCCATTTCCTGTAAAAGCATCTCAACATCATCGTAATTCTGCTTCTTAAGATATCCCTGGAGAAGAACATTGTAAGTAACACTATTTGGTGGGCAGCCACTCTCATCCATTTTACGAAACAAGTGCTTTGCTTCCTTTAGTAAACCTTCCCCACACAAGCCACTAACCATCACGGTATATGTCCGAACATTAGGCTGCAAACCTTTTAGAGTTAGGTCTTGGAAAAGATCCCTTGCAATATCAAGCTTCCCACATTTGCTTGCACCTTCAATAAGGATTGTGTACACCACGATATTAGAATTTAGCTTGCTATCACCAACCAGATGAAACAAAGAGAGCGCCTCTTCAACTTGATGGTTGTTGCAAAGGCCATCTAATATTATTCCATAAGTGCATTCATTTGGAATAAGGCCTTGTGCTCGCATCTCATCAAAGAATTTGCGTGCAGCTCCACAACGTCCGACCCGAAACAAACCCTGTAACATGGTGCTGTAAGTGACGATACAAGGTTTCAAACCTTTTCTTGTTATCTCATGAAACAAATGCATGGCCTCTTCTATTTTCAAACTCTTGCAATACCCATTCAGTAAACTGTTGTAAGTAACAACATTAGGGACTAGACCTTTAGAAGTAAGTGAATCAAAAAGCGACCTTGCTTTGGTCATCTCACCTCGTAGACAGCAACCGTCTATAAGTGAATTGTATGTCACGATGTTAGGAACCTCACCTCTCTCAACAATGATGTCTATAACAGCCTCCGCTTCATCCACCCTACCTTCCTTGCAAAATGCGTCAACTAATATGTTAAAGGTTTGAATATCAGGAGAGATCCTTACATCCTCCACCATTTCTTTTAGCAGCTTAGAGACCTCGTCCCAACGACATAAGTTACAAAGGCCATGAATGAGAGAGGTGTATGTGATGACATCTGGTTGAATGCTTTTGGCAAATACCATTTCATTGAAAAGCTTGAAAGCATCCTCTATCATTTTGGCCTTGCAGAGACTATCAATGATGGTATTATATACTACAGTATTAGGCTTACAGCCTCTTTCATCCATGAGCCTAAGCAAACCAATGGCAATATCATTATTACCAAACTTGCAAAGCCCTTTAATCATTGTGGAATATGTAACAGCATTAGGTTCACAAATTTTCTGCTTAATGAGCTTCTTGAAGAGTCTCTCTGCCTCAGCAATCCTATTTTCTACGACGAGTCCATCTAAGAGTGTATTAAATATGAAGACATTGGGTACAACAGCTCGCCTGAAGCAAGAAGCTAGGAGGGCGAAACCGTCATTGGTGCGAGACATCTGACAACAACACTTGATTGCGATACTGATACAGTACTCGTTAACAGGCGCTCCAATGAGACACATTTGTTTAAAAAGGTCGAGACAGGAAGAAAAATGTTTCATTTTGGCAACAGCATTTAACAACTGAGCAAAGTGAACAACAGATGGGAGGGGTCGTCTCTGTGTCATTTCATCGAACAGGTTAAAGGCATGATCCAAGTTGGTAACCTTTTGATACCTAGATTGGGGACGATCCCCATTATTTGAAAAGGAAATGGAGTGAAGAAGAGAAGCTAAAAGAGTGGCGTGAGGACTGAATCGGGAAGAAGAAAGAGGGTTTTGTAAAGGAGGAAGAAAGGAGTCACCTTTGAATCTGATGTTAGCACGAAGATGAGAAATTGTGCGAGCCATCATCGTCCGAGTCTCCAACAGAGAAAGCAGAATCGATGTTTATTGCTTCAACCCAACACACATTTTGGTTTGGTAAGAAACGCTAGAAAGCATGTCTAAACAAAGCTCTAAAAATTAAATATTAGTCAATGTGGAGGTGGTGGTAGATTGGTAAAGGAGAGTCTTGGTGTTTTAAGGGAACCAAGTTCGATTCCTGCCATTCACATTATTCTCTGCAGCACCTGGTGATGATAAGAGACTAGGCGAATAGGTGGAGATCGCTAGTTCAATTCTAGAACTGAGCGAGTTTTACCTCACCGCACTGTCGTGCCTTCGGGCTAGTGTTCATGGGCTTCGGCCCTAGGTGAGGGTAACCCATTTGAAGGATTCGTTGACCATTCAAAAAAATTATTTATTTGAAAATTGACTTTCATACACAGGCAATTGACTTTCATATATGGTCGGGCTGGGCTAGGGCTGACAATTTCTACACAAACACGATAATACGACACGAATTGAACCCAAGATCTTTTCTCTCCCAAACCTAGGTGTTTAAAGACTTTGTCTTCGCTAGTAAACCACCACCCCATTGGTGTTTAATTTCGTGTCTTAACAGGTTAAATACATGTTAACCTGTTAAGATCCTTTATGACATATTTATAAATTTAAATAAAAAAACATGTGAGGCTGCTAATTTAATAATTACTTGGAAGTAAAGTTTATATATTTAATAACAGGTATGTTCATGTCTTAACAGATCGGGTTGACACGATATGCTAACCCTAGGCGCGACACCAAAAACAGGGCCGCCACCAACACTACAAATACAGAACATGAGATTAAATTAAACTTAGAGTAAAATGACTGGATGGTCCCAGTGGTTTGGTAAAATAACAACTTTCTAAATATGTAAAGTCAGAAAATGCGGTGCGTTACAGTTGGAGTCTCCAACAGAGAAAGCAGAATCGATGTTTATTGCTTCAACCAAACAAACATTTGGTTTGGTAAGAAACCTTAGAAAGCATGTCTAAACAAAGTTGGGGTGTTTGGGATCGGTTATAAAACAACTTATTGACTTATAACTTTTTGGAAATTGAGTTTTTTAGAAAATGATGTTTGGGTAATGGATTGAAGAGTAAGTTTTAATTTTTCGAAATTGAGAAATGGAAAAGTCATAAAGGAGTGACTTTTTGAAAAAAGGAAATAAGGAGGTGGAAAAAGAGAAAGCAATCCCAAAAGTTCCTTATCCAAAATTGACTTTCAACACGAACACGATAATACGACGCAAACCTGTATGAAGTTAACAGGTTTCGTCTATAACATGTCCACACATTAAGACCTGTTTAATTTCGTGTCCTAACAGGTTAAATATGTTTTAACCTATTAAGACTTGTTAATGACGTTTATAAATTTAAATAAGAAATATGTGAGGCTCCTAATTTAATAATTTTAAATAAAAACTAACTTGGAAGTAAAGTTTATATATTTAATAATAGGTCGTCTGTGTCTTAACAGGTCAAGTTGACATGTATGCCAACCCTAGGCAGGCACGAAAAACAGGCCGCCACCAACACTACAAACACAAAACCGATTTACATGAGATTATATTAAACTTACACCAATTCATCCAAGAGATATTTTTCCATTTAGACTTATGTTTAAATCACATCTTCAATCTCGAATGATTTCTTAGAGAACCTACTATAATTTCTTGCCTTCCAAATGCACCAATAGACAACCCGTATTATACTGTGAAAAGCCTCCTTAACCATGTCACTAAAACCGACAAACCTGTGGAGCTCCAAAAGGTCTTCTACCGAAAAAGCAAAAATGGAGTGACCACCCGGCACCACACGCTAATGTGCTGCCAAACCACCGAAGCCACCAAACACCCAACGAAAAGATGATCCGGAGATTCTTCTTCCAAGTCACAGAAAACACAGTTCAAGTACCCCACTTGCACATTTCTCTTCCTAAGAGCATTCATAGACGGATTACAGTTTAGCTGTGCCCTCCAAGGCAATATGCTACACTTCTTAGGCACCCATTCACACCAAGACATAACATATCTGTTGCTGAAATCAACCTCTTTGACCGGAAACTCCTTCACAGACCACCCGAGAACCTCCCATCCCGGTCGACCAGCCACGACCATCTGTCCTTAGCATCTGTTAACCAAACCTGGTCCAGCAAGGAGATGTGGTTGTTCCACTCATCCTTCAGAACTGGGGACCCTTGGATCACTTCCATAAACCCCTAAAAGACCGATTGTTGCTATTAAACCGGTCTGAGACAAGACACCTCTTTTGCTGCCAAAATTATATTGCTGCTTATTTTGGGTAAACAAAATGACAGTTTATACCGAGTGCGCAAACGACCATGTTTTAAGAACAAAAGCGAACATTACAATCGACTTAACCCGACAAGCAACCTCATCCATATAATCTATTACCCGAATGTTCATTCTGTCACATTCATGTTTAGTCGAATGTCTAAAAGTCAAATGTCTAATATAAACTTCCACCAATGCGGGAATGAAACAAACATTTAAATTTTAAACCCTCAAACAAGGGTTTCTTGATGCAACAAACCACACAATAGTTTTACCAAAACAAGGAAACATTCGCTCAAATGTTATCTTCACACAAATGATGTATTGTACATAACACAACACCACCTCATCTATGATACATTCATCACCTCCTTCTATCTTTTAACAAAAATAAACAAAATAATACATCTAACCAAGAAACAAAAATCATGTAAAGAAACTACCAACGATGAAAAAAAACCAACACTATCAATAGCTCACACCTCCCCAATTGTCAATGTACAAAGCGGTTTGCTAACCGGCATTTGGTGATCTCAAATCTTCATTTCCAGAACGTTTCACCAAAACAACGGGGCTTGGTTGGGGTGTTTATGGCTACGCAGATTCTTGAAATCTCTCAAGTGCACCAACCATAATAAGTATACCAAGTGGTTCTAGAGATGGTATGCTATAAAAATTCTACTAAATCCATGCTACAGAGGCAGAATCATTAGCAACTTGTGGACGGCCTCTAGTTGGTGTCGCTGGCCTGTTTGCATTAAGCTCCTACCCTCACCATACGAAGAATATATGAAAGTTAACATCGATTTCAGTATTATGAAGTGATGAATATGGTAGATTTTCAAACAAGATTTAACAGTACCTGCATCCATGTATCTTCTGTATTATGGCGTTCAGAAGAAGTTTCATCTGATGAAATTGCTGGTGGCAGGGGATGAATGAGTTTCGGAACCACCACAAGATCTCTACCCAAAACCAATATTGCACCTGCGTTATTTGCGGTCCCTACAACATAAAAAAAACGAAAAATAATCAATACATTTATATAATTATAGTAAAGGTGGCAACATATGATATAAGTGCATTGAAAGCTGCATACATAAAGTGTACTCTTAAAGCATACTGTCTCTCCTAAATCATTTTGTTCAAAAATTTAAATCATTAATATGATATTTGAACTCATTCTTGACACGCTAAATATATATCATAAAATTACCAAAACAGGATCAAGAATGAAAAGATTTACCACAGTAATTGGTGGCTGAGAAAAGGGTAATCAAATGTCCTTGAGCAAAACGTTCAAAGCCGTCCATTACACATTCATGGGCACGTACAATCAATTGGAGATCATTGTTGTTGCAGAATTCCATCACACGATCAGGCTGTCATAATGATGCGTAATTTATAATCATTTTTTTTTCCATTTTAAATAATTAAAATAAAACAATACTCACCCCAAAAGTAACCAACCCAGGACCTCTGGCATTTGGTCTGAGTCCTTCCACACTGTCATTTTCTGTAGGGTCAGACCTGTTCAGAAAGATGAACGGTTAGAACATGTGTACTGACATATTCAATTAAAAATTATTTATAACAATAGAAGGAAGAAAGACCGACCACAATAAATCCATGAGAACAATTGAACCAGCCTCCATTGTAATTGGTCGCTGAAGGTTTTCAATCTGCTCAATATGATTAATTGATCTGCCGATTCCACCATGCATACATATAATCTTTTTCTCAATTAAGGCTGCAAGTGGCAACCAGTTGAACAATCTGTTTATCCGGTGCCATACCCAGATTCCATCTCTCTCACCCTGTGAATCATGATCGTTACTAGTGGCAACTTCGAGTTCGACCTATTCACTTAGGAATCTGTTGATTCAGGGTAATATATATATATAGGATCAAGATCAAGAGAAAACCCCCTTAAGTTGTGAGAACTTAGAGAACTCCGACTTCCCATGTGAGTTTTGCCCCCATTTTATGCACACACGTGAATTAGAATGTTACAAACACAACTGTAAAAAAAATCGAAGCGGTGTTTTCAGCCTTTTTACGCTGCTGACATCAGCGTTTACACCAACTGTAAGGGTTTTTTACGGGTGGTGTAAATCAACAAAAAACCTTTTTAGAATAGTTGATTGTTTAGGATTTTTGGTAAAAGATTTTTTTTTTTTTGAAAAACCTTT
Source organism: Helianthus annuus (assembly GCF_002127325.2). Classification (NCBI taxonomy): domain Eukaryota; kingdom Viridiplantae; phylum Streptophyta; class Magnoliopsida; order Asterales; family Asteraceae; genus Helianthus; species Helianthus annuus. The sequence goes on from NC_035445.2 coordinate 155,843,640, forward strand.
TGTAAGGCAGAGTTCTCTAAGTTCTCACAACTCGTAGGAGTTTTCATTTTACCCTAACCCTATATATAATATATATATATATATATATATATATATATATAGGTTTTCAGACCATCTTGACCCCTGTTTGACAATGACCACTTACCCAAAAAGGAAAACCTTAAATCTAATACTACATAACCAAAAGCAAGAACACGGTATTACCATTCGCTCTATGCACTCAATTCGAAATCCAAAAAGTGCATTTATATCAGCAGCTTCATGATTCCCACGAATTAAATGAACATTGTGTGGATGCTCGACCTACAAATGTCATTTATTGCAACATACATGGTGAATCACGCTTACCAAATCTAATTCAACTTTCCACAATAGTAAGAGCCACAAGTAGTACCTTTAAAGCTAACAGAAGACAAATGGTTTCCAAGCTGTGCTGACCTCGATCAACATAATCTCCTAAGAAGAGATAGTCGATGTATCTGATAGATGATGCATATAAATTAGGTGACTTACCAAAGAATGACTCAATATTAACTTAATTTACAAGCATATATGAAAAAAAAGGTTAATCTGGCTTTTTTAGGGAAAGGGTTTTCAGGTCTTTTTGGAGACCAAGCCGGGGCCGGATTTTGCTTTACAAAATATATCACCACAAATCAGGCTTTCAGAATTAACTGGTCCTTGAACTGAGCTTTGGAAAACCAGGCCTAAGACTGGTCTCGGCCCAGGCCCAATTGTGACTTGTGAGCAGGAGCAATAATGAACAATAAGGATGTAGTAGAAGGATCTCTTACGCTATGTCTCCAGCAGTTGACGGAGATCCATACTCATCAAAAAGTCTCATGAGATCTCCAAACTGCCCATGCAAATCACCAAATATCTTTATAGAAGCCTTAAGTTGTAGAACTGTAGGTTCACTTGAAAATATCCTTTCAGAACTATCACAAAGATCAGCTATCTCATTACAATCCAGAAAAAACTGTCGACGAACAGGCGGTTTCCACCCACGAGGCTTTAATAGGTGAGCTATCACCTGAAACATAAAAGAAAAAAGAGAATAAAATCATTTTTATGTACAGAAAATATACATTTACATACAGATTATGTTTGGAAAGTTCTCTTACCTTTTTGGGGACACTGTTAACCGACATTTGGCGATCTAGAAGCTTCCGTGCTGCAGTTGCATTTTCTGGGGTCCCGTAGCTAACCCGCCTGCCTTCATTTTCAAACTGGTCTATCGAAAGCTGTCTCACCATTCCACCTAATGCTCCACCAGTCTCTGCAGCTACTACCACCTGTAAATCCAATAAAATCAGATGTGTTATACATGCAGAATTGAAAAATTAATGAACTGGGAATATGATACTGACAGCTCGGTGATGCAACCGTATGCCAGCTGGCGCAGAATTAGTTATGACATCAGATTCAAGTTTTATCATTTGTTTCCCACTAGGAGTAGCCTCAGCTCCACGATCCCTATCTGGCAGGTCGACTTCTCCGTTTGATTGGCGAGCTTTTGCTGCAGCTAGGGTTTTAGCAATGGCCTCGGCTTCTGCCGCCGATGCCTCAACCAAGTATTCAACTCCTTTGCTAAGTCTCCTGCATAACAATGATATGCTCATTATCAAACTCATTATATTGTCTTCAGCTAACACATTAACTGGGTGTGTCAAAATACTCAAAATGGGTCAGGTTTAAGTAGGGGTGTTCTTCGACGATTTTTTCGGGTTTCTTGGGTCAGATTGTTCAGGTTTTGGCAAGGAAAAAGTGACCCGATAACCAACTCTTATAAAGTTCGGGTCGTTCGGATTTGGTTTATTCGGGTTCAGGTTTGTTCGGGTCGGGTTACTTGGTTTTCGGGTTTAGATGTAGAATAGAAAAAAAAGTTATTTTTTACAAAATATCATAACAATTCATCATGCTACTGAAAAAAATATAATCAAAATTCAAATATGGTATGATAATATTCAAAAGTCTCAAAACTTAATCTTCCAAATACTAAAACACTACAAACCAAAACGCATATATGAGAAAAAGAAAATAAATGTTCGGGTTTCGAGTTTCGGGTTTATCTGGTCAGGTTGTTCGGGTTTTTGGTTGGGAAAAAGTGACCCGTTAACCGACCCATTTAAAGTTCGGGTTTTTAGGTATTCTCTAATTCGTGTTCGGCTGTTCAGGTGGCTTCAGATTCGGGTAGGGTTTTGGATAAAAAAAAACAGCCCTAGGTTTAAGGGAGATAAAACAAAATTGCTAATTGGTAAAACTACCTTGAGCCAGGGAGCATAGCATTCTCGGTGCTGATATCTGTATACATGTCACCATTTACAGGTGGAGCAACGGGATCCCCAAGTACAACTGCACCGTCAGCATCTGCTTCAGAATTAGGCTGTCTCGTTTGGTCATCAACAAATCCGTACCGTCCAGGGGGCCTCCCTGCCTGTGCATTGGAGGCTGCCGCAGCAGCAGCTGCATGTGATGCTGCTGATGTCATTTCTGCTGCAGCCAGGTCTTCAGCAACTAAAAGATCATCCAACAACACCCCTGCAGTGAAAGAACCAACAGAGTAAATAAGACACCATAATACTAACTATTAAACTGACCTAAGTTGCATGAACAAGTCTTACCTCCACGTAGACCACCGTAAACGAATATTAAATCACCAACAGCAGCAGCAGCATGCCTACACCGCCTTGTTAATTCAACTGCAGCGTCTCCGCCAGCAGCATCAGCACTGTATCTACCAGTCCTTGGAGAAGTTACAACAGATTTTGTATCACACCATACTCCTGCTGCAGTATCAAGAACTACGCAAAAAAAAATGAAAAATGTTATGAGAAACATGTAAAAACTAAGCCGTTAATACAGTAAAAAATCGGATAACAGTCAAGGACCGATATTTAAGATATCCGTAATCGCGGTGGGATATTGGTAATTTTAATATCATGCTGAATTTATATATAAAGCAATTAAACACTAACAATTCAGTATACTCTTCTACCATTAACAAATTAACCTTTTGCGACTTGCAAAACACTAACAATTAACATTAACAATTAATACTTAAAACACTAATAGCAGCAATAAGAGGAAAGACAAATGGTCGAAGTAAGAAGAAAGGTAGAGATATGGGGAAAATCGGTGATATATCAGTCAAATATCGGTCAATATCGCCGATAATATCGGTACCGGTATTCTGACAGATATTTTGCACCGATATCTCACCAGGGGACCGATAACCGATATATCACCGATAATATCGGTGATATAACTGATATTAAATGCATAGGTGAAAAGATCATAGAATAATATACAAAAACAAAAACAAAATGAAATTACACCTTGGTAACTGATTCCCAACAATCTATTCTTTATAAAAAAATCAAATTTACTATTTTCCAGTTATTACATATGAAGCCTATATTTTTTCAGGTTGATCTTAAATAAGGTTTCATTATGGTGCTAAAGTCTGATTCATTTATTAGCAACTAGTTCATTAGTCATATAGGACTGTCCCTCACCAATAAACAGTTACTTTGAACCATATATCTCCAGAGTAAGCCCTTTAAGGTGTGACTATCAGAACCAAAACATGGTTACTAACTTACTGTGTTTCGGTATTTCCAAAATCAGTTTCCAGCTTCAAATACTTGATACTTTAAAATACAATGAAAGATGAACAGATATACTTTATTGCAAATAAAGTGGAGTGAAAAATACACCAAAATCAGACCTGCCACACTGGATGAATCCTCGACCATGCGACCACCTCCAAGTGCTCCCCCAGATACATGGAGTCTAGCATTAACAAAGACCTAAAAAACAACAAATGAACACCTCTGAGCACTCTGCATGTGCGTGTTAGTGTGTGTACTATAACTAAAAATTGGAAGAAAAAGACGAACTGCTGCGTGTTGATATCGAGGAGATGGTGAAACCCCAGGAGCAATTGCCCATTCCCACCTACCATCTCTGTGTTTCGCAAGTCCATACGCACTTGCCAGAGGCTGCAGATATAATTAACAAAAATAAAATCAGGTTAATCTATCATGGTGAAATAGTTTTAAAGTGAAAGCATCAAGGTTCTGCAATTAGCATATGTACTAATTATCAGTTGTAGCGATAATACAATACATAACTAAATCTACAACTATCAACTACTACAACACTTCCATCAGGAAAAAAACAAAAGATCTTGAACAAAATGTAAATTATGAGAAGTCAAGTCATCAGGGTGTTTTTACTTTTTAGTAATTCCGTCAATTCAATATTAATGTTTGGAAAATATATGGGCAAATTTGGGTGTAACTATAACATATTTCTCACCACACTATTGGCATCCCGCCCTCCACAAAGCAAAAGAAGACCATCAGAACGTGCACTTGCTGTAGCATACCTACATCAAAATGGAAGAACCAAATGAGAAAACAGCAAAAAAAAAAGTATGCTATAAACAGTAAAAAAAGAAACAAAGAGCCCAGAAAAAACAACCAATATATATAAAATTCTCAATAGGGAGATAGGGTGTACTGTGTAGATGGTGAATTATGACTAAGTTCTATATAGAATATCTGCATAGTGCATAATGACCGAGAAATAGAGATTTAAGATAACTAATAAATAATTCAAACTATCAAAGGAATCATCACCTAGAATTCAAATCACCAAAAGAAACATAAAGAAGGAAAGAAATTAAATTGACTGATCAAATTGGAATGTGAAAGATTTCCTAAAAAGCTAAGCATGTAGCTGATGTAACATATTCATCTATTTATTAACAATTATCAGAATTTCATAATGTAATAGGTTAGAGGTCTTGTATATATGATTATATCCCTGTGACATGTTTACCTGACAAACTTTATTAGACAAGTGGCAGCCAAGAATTTTCCAAATAAGCATAATCACAGTCACCAAACGGAACATAGAAAGAGGAAAAACATTAACTTGATTGGTCGAATTGGAATGTAAATAATTTCCTAAATGTAATAGATCCCGTATTGCATTTGAGTGACACATTCATCATTTTTGTAACTAGTTGAGACAAACTTAATTAGACACAAGTGGCAACCTATAAATATCCAAATTAGCAGATTCATCTAAAGAAAAGACATGTGATTCCAAACTTATTTAGCATAAGTTGCTAAGGCATATTAACACATTTGTACTACGTATAGTATAGCAGACAAGTAGACTACAAAAAGTGAAAGGAACATAAGTAGGCATACATGCATGGTGGTGGGCCCTCTCCCTCTGGTTCTAATTTTCGCCATTCATATGGTTTCGCAGCTGTATCCAATGCCCACACATCAGCAAGAGGCCGTTTTCCTGTTTACAAATCAGGGAACGTGTTAAGTCTCTGAAAAAGAACTCAAAAACATTCACCATACATGAAGCGGTACATTAGAAGAAACTGACCATCATTCCCACCAATTGCCATAAGATATCTTTGCCCCACCAGAGCCATAACATGCCCATATCGTGGGCCTGGGCCTGGGCCTTGGACAACCACTCTACAAAATTCAAATACATTTTACTAACCGAATTAGCAAAAACTACAACTTTCAATATATGGATGGATATACCCATGTGTAAAATAGTCAAATATATCAAGTTCAGACGGTCAGACCTATGCCACCGAGGTCGCTGTTGTGTTAGGTCAAGAACGTGGAGATCTTCAGCAGATAGACCAGCTGGACCAATTCCACCCTGTGCTCGTTTAATAAAATTGTAAATATATGTAACAGAAAACAGAAAGTTGTATAGAGTTCATGAACTGTCAAATTATCACACCTGAATAACCACCATTGTACCCACAGCAGTTGCCACGTGAGCTGCCCTTGGTGTAGGCGGTTCTCCAAAGGGAGTTATTCTGCAAATTTATTGGTAGCTTAATGAATTGTAGAGCATTTGTATCTCACTAGAGAACAAACATTATATAGAAAATGACAAGAATTAATAGATTGCTAAGTAAAAAAATGACCTAGACCATTTATTCGTCAATACATCATAACAGTGCACATCAGCAGTCGCCCCTGATAAACCTGTAATATGAAAAAAGAAATAGAAACAAGATTTGAGGAAAGTAATCATATACCACAAAGATTTTTCAATATAAATGGAAACAAAAATCATATTCTACAGTTCTTCTATGTAGAAAGTTAACTAAGTGATAGAAGAAAATTCATCAACTGAATGGGAAACCTACATTAGAAATCCCAACCTATCCTAACGTAAAGTGATATAAGTGTCCTGCAGTATACATATAGACTGAATGCAGTTACAAATTTGAGCAAAACATATGTCTTCTTGCTAATCTAACTTCATAGTTACCCAAAGTCATAAAATTTATATTATTGGCATAAAAACAAACTACCATATATAAAACTTAAATCAACACACAACAAAACTTTTCATTGCTATGCGTTTCTACTCCTCTATTCTTTTGACAAAACAAACAATAACATCAACATCTAGTCGAAGAAAACAAAACAGAGCAAGAAACATACGTATTCCGGCACCTCCTGGCGAGGTAGGAGTCCCAGCGTTAGCAGAATTGCCCTCAAGAGCCGTTGCACCACCAAACAGTATAAGTCTCGGTCCCATATAATTAGCCGTCCCTTCCTCCCCAACCGCAGCAACCGCCGTCAAAGTATGCCCACACCTCGGACCAGGACCATCCTCCTTCTTCTCCAATATAGCATTCACCACAGAATAATTAGGCGCATGTCTTGGCCCGCCCACCGTACTTGTCTGCTTAACCTCAGACTCCTCCGCGGCCACAGCAGGCGACTTCTCCACCTCCGCCTCGGATGCAGGCCCGTTACTATCCGATTTCTCGCTGCTACTACGATCAACCTCCAATGATGACGTCATCGACGAATCCACATCCATTTCTCAAAATCTCAACAATCTCACCAATTCAAAACCGTTATTCTCTAGATCAGACTGGAAAACAAATGAATGAATTCACTAATTCGCATTCCAATTCGACAAAAACCTCCTTCAATCAACTTTAAACACACAAACCCTAGGTTTAGGTTTAGATCTTCTCAGATTCAGTTCGATAATCACAACAAAAACTCGAAAACGAGAGTAACTAAAACTCAAACCCTAACAAGTAACAACTCCTTATCGTTCTCTAGATTCAGAACAAATAGGAATCAATCTGCACGAATCAATCGAAGTGAGATGTGTAGAACCCTAATAACCGCTTATCTTTCAGTTTTGAATTAGGTTTTGACTGTGTGGAAACTTTTTTAGAAAAAAAAGAGTGAGATGAGGTGTAATCTGGTGTTTGCTGGACCACCGGAGAAGTGTGTGAGTGACGGAGATAAAAGAGTGATCGCCGGCTTCTTGTTTCTATTGGGGTTTGATGATCGGGTGACGAGGAGTAGAGGATTTTCTTTTCTTTTTTTCTTTTTTTCTTTTTTTCTTTTTGAAATAAAAAGGTCAAAACAGTCAAGAGAGTGGACTAAAACGCAAATCTAGATGCGTGTCTCGAAAGATGGTAAAAGGGATGACGAAATAAAATAGGTAACAGTATAACAACTTCACCGCGGTAATTCTTGACACGATCCGTTAACCCGACACGAAAAAAACAGGTTTGGGTCGACTAAGATGACCCGTTTAAAAAATCGATCAGGTTCGGGTTGACTCATGTTAAAAACGGATCGGGTTCAGGTTGACCTGTAACAGGTTGACCCATTAACCCGTTAACTATATAGATAAAAAATCTTTTATATTTTTGTTTTTTTTTTGTTTTTTCGGTTTCTATTTTACATGGTTAGCTATAATAATATTAAATTTGACACATTATATTATTTATTTATCACACTCATACTCACCATTAACAAGTTATCGATAACCCACTTAAAACCGAACAACTCGTTTATAAATCGTCAACTTATATCACTCATTTAAAAATATGGGTTAAACGGGTCGGGTTTGAGTTGACCCGAATTAATATGGGTCGGGTTAGTACTGAAATCTTTTACCCAAATAATAATAAGGGTAGGGTTCGGGTTGAACATTTCAACCCGTCAACCCGTAACCCGCCAACCCATTAACCCGACACGATTGTCACCCCTAGTTCACACTATTTTTAGGTTGGTAAAATACTAAAAGATATACTCGTGTTAGTATAATTGTTAGCCTAAGTTTAATAAAATACTTAAAAAATTATGGATTTTAATAATTTCAACTATTAGTTATTGACTGACAATGATTTCAACTTCAAAAATAACCAGTTGTGGTCTTATCTTTTCACATATTGTAAACCAATGGATCTCTACTAACAGCAAATAACAATATGTGAAAAGGTGGAAACAACACTGTTATTTTTAAAATTGGGACCATTACCAGTCAACAGCTAATAGTTAAGATTATTAAAATTTGTTGTTTCAATACTAAAATATATACTCTTTGTATAGTTTTTACCTGCTTCTTAGGAGGTCGGTAATCCTATTTTTTTATCTAAACATGTTAACTCAATAGTATTAATTTTCACGATAGAAAGTGTGTTCCAGACATGTTTGTGGTATTAAAAAAAAATCAACATGAGTAAGTTACTAAAAAATAAACTAAATGATAAATATTTTTTTATTAAAAAACTTATAAAGAATGTTTAAAAAATTGAAAACACTATCCATCGCGAATTCAAATTAATATGTATAACTAGTGGTTTTCCCACGCGATATGCGGCGGGAACTCAGGGTAGGTATCGGTTGTGTTCGTTATAGTACTGACACTCGCTATATATAGCAACTGAAAGAGAAAACTAAAAAAATAAAGTCGTCATATGCCCAAAAGAAAATCAAATGTGTTTTACTAAGTTATTTTACTTTCATGTGTTTAGGGATTGCATGTCCAGCCAACAGTTAAAGGATTTTATCCATGAGCAATTCATAATCGATAAGTTTGAGATAAGTCATGTTGCCCTTTAAATTACATAAGGTTAGAGGTGACGTTGTTTGAAATGTTTTGCTTTATCTCAAATCAATTAAATTGATCAAATTAAATTTTAAAGAGGTTAATTATGTAACGGTTTCAATTCAGGATTCTATTAAGGGAGATTATAGTATGACCTCGATTTGCCTACGTGTCACGTTCTTAGCTATTAAGGAAGAGAGGAAGACACAAAGGATGTGTCAAACACAGTTTAGATGATATAGGTTCAAGGTAATAAGAAGAAACCTTCTGTTGTAGAAGCAACCAGTGAGAGTGTTTTGGTGGAAAACGTGGAGGGGTCGGTGACGTTATCGAGGGTTGTCAGGAAATGCTAAGTGATAGCATTTCCTGACAACCCTCGACAATGTCACCGACCCCTCCACAAAATTTCATTAAAACATTCTCACTGGCTGCTTCTACAACAGAGGGTTTCTTTTTGTTAACCTGAACCTGTATCATCTCAACTGTGTTGACTGAACCTGTATGTGTTGTTACATTAAGATTCATTTAGGATTTTTTTGATATTGAAAATTGATCGGTGTAAAACTTTATCACCTTAGATGCTTTTGTCATCTGAGGCTATGATTGCGAGATCTGTTAACAAAAGTGTTGTTGCAACAACACGCCAGATTGTTGCCAGCTGTCGTTCACGGCTGTTCTAGGTAGCGTTGGGTGTAATCGATGTTTGGTTGATGATAATTAGATTGTTATTATCACGGCCCCCGACCCACCCTGGACGGAATCGGAAGCCGCGAGCAGCCAAGTGGTACCGGTGGTTATTTTTGAAAACATTGCAGCGGAAATTTCATCATGACCGTGAGTTAGGAAAAATATCAGAGTTTGGAAAACACCGGATTTTATTTATTAAATAGATGGGATAAACCCATGTTTTACAAAGGTAGCTTTTAATATAAACTTGATTACATAAAACAACTTTTCTTAATTTAATTTAATTGATAAATCAAGCCACTTCTTGAAGCCTTTCAGTGCCGTATCCAACTCTTACTCCAATCTACTGTAATTACCTGAAACGCATTTTAAAAAGGTTTTGTCAGCAAGAAATACTGAGTGAGTTTATTCAGGTTTTGTAAAATGACCCTTAGTTATAAATTACAACATAAGAGCGATTACAATGGCACTATCTTATTTTTATCTGGCGCCGGTGTCACTTCCTGGTGACAATGGTCATGCCACTATTGGGTCCTTTCACCCAAGTAGTGACGATTATCACTGTTAGGACTTATTTGCCTAACCTGTGTTAGGGCTTATTAACCTAACCGTGAGAAATTAGTAATGCACAATACCCCACTAGCCAGTGATTCAAGATAACCACGACTTAATCCCTGTAATTATAACCTTTGAAAATAATTTGAGGTATTGTAAAACAGTTGATAAAAAGAGAATGACTCACATTATAAGCATGCAGTATTGAATTAACAAGCTTCATGATTCAGATTCTTCTGAGAATTAGCATCTACTTTGATTGTAAGTGTATGGGGTAGTGTTTAGTTTACTGATAAGCCTGATAACCTAATTTAAGCGATAATGCACACGAAATTAGGTAAATAACTAATACAGCATTTACGATAACTCACGAGATTAAACCCTCACAATGAATGACAAAGTGTGATACTTAAACACCCAGCGGATTCGCAATGAATGACAGAGTATAGCCCGAGTTCGGGCGACACTCAAATATCCTGTCGGAATCATGACGAATGACAAAGTATAAACCCAATTTGAGCAGCACTTAAACATTCATTTGATAGTTTCAATCGATCGGACATTGAATCGTAGCAACGATCGAGTTAATACCCTGTATCGTAGCAGCATCTCGTGATCGTGTGTGTTTTTATAGTAAACAGACTATAACTCGGCGTACGAATTGAGTTTTATCGTCGTTCCAACGCCGAAATGCAATACCCACACCCCTCTATTTATACTGAGAATTTGACTTCCTCGCGCCACGCGAGGGGTCATCCTGGGGGCGTCGCGTGGCGCGACGGGTCACATTTCATCAAATGGTTGCCACGTGTGTTTGTAGCTCAGCTGAGTCGACGGATCGAAGAATTTCAATTTAGACAGCAAGTTATAAGGATAATCGTCAAGTGGGGAATATCCCCCCCTGAGTTTTAGGGGCCCTGATCCTGATTCTGATTGTTCTGAAAATTTTAGGGTTTGTGCAGAATCACTTGGTGGTCTCAATTAGGGTTTCTTATTGGACAAGATAATTTAATAAATAATAATTTTGGTGAGAGTTGTTACAGTTATCACGTAAGGGATACTCAGTCAATGATGTTGATGAGATGCTTCTCACCTGAGACTAAAACTATGATGAAGCAAACGTCTGCCCGAATATAAGCAAGGTCTGACATTTTCAAATCATTTTTATTACTTTAGCAAATCATTTAGTGTTGATTGTGGTGATGAATAAAAATGAATTCAAAGTGCATTTTTTGTGCTTTCAACATGAGGCTATGATAATTTTTTGATTTGAGTAAAAATTGAATGAAGATAGCATTATGGTATGGCAAGGTCGTAGGACGGCAGTTGTTCATGCAACCTCTCTTGCAGCCATGGTGTTGTCATCTTTCTGCATAATCTGAGCCTGACAGTCTGACAATATAAATGTTTTGCATCTTCACCATGAATAGAGAAGAAAGACAGAAATGTGTCCTGTGATTTTGAATAGAGAAGAAAAATAGTAATGTGGCCTCTGATTTTGAATAGAGAAGAAAGAGAGAGCTGATATGATTACTTCTGAGTGCATTAAATGACCAAAACAACTCCCTATGCACTTCAAATTTTGCCTCCTAAAAAAACAGATTATTACCTGATCCTGTATCATCTGAATTCTATCTGTGTTAACTGAACCTGTATGTGTTGTTACATTAACATTCAATTAGGATTTTTTTGGTTTTGATAATTGATCGGTTTAGTTTTGATCATGTTAGATCCTTTTGTCATCTGAAGCTATGATGGCGAGATCTGCCGTGTTGATGCAACATGGCCTAATCGTTGTCGTTTGCCGTTCGCGGCTGTTCTAGGTAGCGTTGGGTTTAATTGATGTTTGGTTGATGATAATTATATCGATGTCACCTAAGGGATACTCAGTCAATGATGTTGATGAGATGCTTCTCACCTGAGTCTAAAACCATGATGAAGGAAATGTCTGCCCGAATATACGTGAGGTCTGACATTTTCAAATCATTTGTATTACTTTAGCAGATCATTTAGAGTTGATTGTGATGATAAATAAAAATGAATGCGAAGTGCATTTTTTTGTCCTTTCAACATGAGGCTATGATGATTTTGTAGATCTGAGCAAAAATTGAATGAAGATAGCATTATGGTATAGCAAGGTTGTAGGATGGCAGTTGTTCATGCAACCTCTCTTGCAGCCATGGTGTTGTCATCTTTATGCACAATCTGAGCCTGGTATTTTGACAATATAAATGTTTTGCAACTGCACCATGAATGACCTTCGCCGACGTTGTGTTGGTGATTAAGGTTTTGAAAAGGGATCGTGTATAATTGTTGTCACATCTATACAAGAAAATGGATTTTGCAAAATGTCAGAGATGCCTAATTAGCTAGGATTCGAGGACGCCGGTAAATTTTTCAAGAATTTGTTTTTCATAAAGGTTTCATCTTTTTTCAAGAATTTTTTTTCATAAAGGTTTCATCTTTTTTGGTACATAAAGGTTTTCGCCTGAAGATGTAGAAAGGTCTGTTTGTTCTTAGTCATGATTGGTAATTTCAAGAATTTGTTTTTCATAAAGGTTTCATCTTTTTTGGTAGGTTTTGTTTGTGGTGATGATTTTTGTTTTGAAATAGATGATGTTTATAGAATTCAATGTTGTTTGTTTGTTTTTCATTCAGGTTACTTTTCTCTTAAACCTGTTTTGATGATAACAGCAATTTGCTGATTACGATGACGGTTAGTTTCATAAGCAACAAACTGGTGTACACATGTGGAGCTGCGGTGCTACACTTCAAGGTTGGTAGCATATAACTAACTATTTGTGTTTTTTTTTTTTTGAACATTTTGTTTGCTTTTATGTTTTAAGATTTTAATGTGTTAATACAGCGAAGAAGCGGAATAACAATACAATTGACACCACATTAAACAGACAGGATAACAATTCTTCAGGAAAAACCGGTTAGTGCATTCAGAAGTTAATAATATGAATTATGGATTGTTATTAAAATGGTTGTAAATTCGTTCTTTGTTGTTAGGTGATATTGAGATTCTTGAATCAGTGAGAATCCGGTGCCATATAACTAAGTACATGTTATACTTCAAGGTTTTTCAATCTCTTTGCAGCCGGATAGGTGGCTTTGCGAGGTATGAAAAACAAAATTGATAAATTTAGGGAAAATGTGATTGAAAGGTGATAAAGCAATAGTGGAGGATCTAATTCTACAGCTTCGATAAATTCAGGTGTGTTTTCAAATAATGCTTCCTAGATGTTTGAAGACCGACAAATGTCCAACGAAGCAGTACTGTGGACATTTGTTGTTCTTTGTTGGTTTTCAAACATCTATGAACCATTTTTTGAGAACACCCCTGCATTTATTAGAGCTGTAGAATTAGATCCTCTATTGTTGGGTTATCATCTTTCAAACCCTTTTTCCTTAAATTTATCGATTTTGTTTTCCATGCAGGGATATAATTTGTTTTTTTAGTATTTGACCGTGGATGATGACCCATGTTCAAGGATGCTTTATGTTTCAGAATATATCAAGATTGCTTCTTGGTTATCATAAGGTTAAATTTTAAATTAATATGGTCTCATTTGTTAATAAGCTTATAATTATTCTTAAGCCATCACATTCTTTTTGTGAGGTCTCATTGCATCTAATCAAAGTAACAACCATTGAGCCATCACATTCTTTCCGTTTACATCTCAGGTAACAGTTTTCCTTAATACATCTCGAAACTTAGATGGTTTTATATGATTTTTCAATCACATTGTGTTGAAACTTACTGGATAGTAATTGTCAACTTTAGGTAGGTTGGGGTTTGAAATCAAGAAATTCAACGCCACTTGCAGATATGGTTTCAAGGTCAATATGGAATTGAAACAGAGACAGAGGACTTTTGTTTCTGAATGTTTTGTAGCTTCACTTGTGACTTATAAAATTTGAAATTCTCAATTCATAACTATAATGCGAATGTGATGTTCTTGCAATTATTTACTCACATCAGATTTTACATATAGATGTAGGAAAAATGTAAGACCCTAATACGTATTAGACTAAAAGTCGCAGCGGAAGTTCAAGTCATAAACTTTCTTTCATTATAAACACCTTAACTTATTTAAAAATTAACTTTAACATAACTCTTTCACATAAATCCATCAATCGACTTATTTACTAAGTAAAAACATAGCTTATGTTTACTACATTATATACATCAACGTTCCCGTACAATCTCACTAGTGACTCGATCCTCGATCTCTATTCCTTGATGATCCTCATGACTCGTACTACCTGCGCTCACTACATAAAATTCATAACATTAGTACGCATTATAAACATACAAGATTTATTCACGTTTACTTTTTATTCCGTTAACTCTTTACATCCCAGCTTTCCATCTGATCGTACAATCCGTGGTGAGACTTTCTCATTGTACCTGCGTTACACTTCGTTCACAAGGCACACTATTATTATCGTCAATACTCAATTTCATTGAATACTTGCGTATATACTTTCATACATACTTACATATATGCATCCGTTCACACCTAACTACTTACAAACCTACGTACCTACATTCATATGTACGTTCCTACATACGTGCATACCTACATACATACATACATACATACATACATGTCTACATACATACCTATTACATGCCTTCTCACAACCCTACATATGTGCACACATTCGTACATACTCACTTGGATATATATATACACATACACATACTACCTACATACACACCTACATATGTACATACATTCAATAGGATCCCACATTTAGGTACCATTTTACTATATATTCCTTAGGATCCCACATTTAGGTACCATTTTACTATATATTCCTTAGGATCCCACATTTAGGTACCATTTTACTATATATTCCTAAGGATCCCACATTTAGGTACCATATTACTATGTATTCTTTAGAATCCCACATTTAGGTACCTTATTACTACATATTCTTTAGGATCCCACATTTAGGTACCTTATTACTACATATTCTTTAGGATCCCACATTTAGGTACCGTATTACTACATATTCCTTAGGATCCCACATTTAGGTACCATATTACTATGTATTCTTTAGAATCCCACATTTAGGTACCTTATTGCTACATATTCTTTAGGATCCCACATTTAAGTACCGTATTACTACATATTCTTCCTACATGCTTGTAAATTCACATCCTATCAAATGAACTTAAAATCCCATAACCGCCTTAAGGAAAATCTTAACTTACACACTATCGGCTTATTACCCTCTTACCCACAATTCGACCCGTTCATGCATTCTTCAACGTAACTTGTTTGTTTTACCATAAACTCTTATAAACCTAATAATACCAGTGACATCTATCATAAAATAATAAGTTCTTAGACATTTTGCATCCTCTTAACACATTATCGTTCATATACTTAGTTTTGACCCGTTAAGGGTATTTGCGCGTTAATGGTTTATGACATACCAAGACCATACTCTTCGCTTCCATACTTGTCCAAGACATCACACTAATCAATAACTTGCTTCTAAACTACTTATTAAGATCGTTTGCCCAAAATACCCATCAAGGGCATTTTGGTCAACTTTAATCCCGTCATTTACGACGAAAGACTTTCCTACATATTTAACCTCAAACATCATGTTTAATTAATTTCAACACTTTATTACTTACTTGAACTAAGAAGTGATTACGGAAATCACTTACCTTGTGCATCCGTGTTCATAACCGCTTCCTTGCCTCATCTTGACCCGTTAGCCTTCCATGCTTGGTCCATGCTAGTGTGGTTCCTATTCTTTCATGCCGTCATGCCATAATAATGTTAGTATTTATACTTATTCATATTAACATACATTTTTCCAACTCTTATCTACATTGACTTCCACTAACACGCATACGACATGATTTGTCAACCACTTAGATCATATTAATGACATCATATTAATTTCATACATAATGTCGTATAACACATACAACTATATGATCGCCTAGTCGCTTACACAATATACACATACTTATGCTTTCTTAACTCTACATTCGACAACCGCATTGTTCGACATCCGCACAATCAAATTATCATCTTACATATGTACACGACATAATTCCAACATTATCACTTATCAATAAACTACGCATCACATATTCGTACACATTTGCTCTCAATCACCATGAATCAAATGCATAAAGTATATGGCGAGCATTACATCATTGGGACATAAGGTACAAGTTCCTAATGCATAATTTTACCAAACCATACATTCAAATCCGAATACTCATAATGACTCCACCTTAAGCATACTTAACTTATTATTTTGCTAACGGCTACACCATAAGCACCTTCTACATAACTTTCATACAATTTCACAAATTTTGCTCTCTTAGGCATTTTATCGAACACTTGGCGGGTGTACTACTAACAAAACATTATGTACAAGCATTCTTTGCAAATTCTTACTAACTCATATCAAGATCATCAAATTCCACTAGAATCATGTAATTTTCATACTATACCCAAATTAACTGACCATTACTCATTACATACAACATCATACATCAATCTTACACAACTAATGAACATGCATGATTATCCATATCATCATCTTCACTACCACAAGTGGGTTTCATTCAAAATCATCAAATTACTTAGAATCTTGCATAGTTCATGTTCTATAATGTGATTCTAACACATCTACATGATCAATTTCATACAATTTCATGGATTGACCATAACCCACTTCATAGCAAGATCATCAAATCATAAAATACAACTTACCACATGTTTGTTAGGGCTAGATCATCAAGAAAACGAGTTCATGCATCGGATTTGAGCCCTATTTCCTTGTCAATTTGAAGCTTTCTTGAGAACTAGGGTTTCACCCCTTTTTCTTTTCTCCTGCTCGATCTCACGCACCCTTGTGTGGGTGTGTGTGTGATTTTTGTTTTAGTAAACCAAACTTCCAAGTTTGGCACTCCAAGTCCCTCAAGTTTAACTTACTATCATATATGCCACAAGTTTCACCATTTAGCTTATCTAATAGGCATTTAACTAGGTTTATTAACCTAGTTATTGTATATCGTTTTATTAAACATGGCAACATGCTAACGAATTTAATAATTCGAATTTTGGGGTGTTACAAAAAAACTTTGCACATTATAAACTACTAAGTTTATTTCTATATCAAACATAGGGGTGTTCAAAAGAATCCGAATCCGAAACCGAATCCGAAATATCCGGAAACCCGTATCCGAAATATCCGAAATTTCGGATATCCGAATTTTCGGATATCCGAAAACCGGATAATCCGAAAGTTCGGATTCGGATTCGGATGTTAATTCTAAAAATTTTCGGATATTCGGATTATCCGAATCCGAAACTTAAAAAATAGAAAAAAGATATATATTAATTAATATATAATATCCATTACCTTTTTACCTAACACATTAACCTAAACTAACTGTACACCACACGCATTCACAAACCTTCACCATTCTTATTTCTTTCACTATCTAGGGTTTCTTTTTTTCACAAATAATGCGCGGTCGCAGTCTCACCTATCAATCTCCCATCTTCGATCTCACCCTTCTTCCACCTTCCATCTCTGGTCAACGAAGGCTTTCTGTCCGACGGTAAGTTACGGTTCTGATTTATTTTATTTTTCGAAAAAAACTACAGTAAAAGTAAGAAATTGATGGTAGATACTTAGCTAATCTTTGGTTTTTGAGTTTCAAATCTTCATCTGGATACTTTCAATTTCTGCTTCATAAGGTAACATGCTTTACTAGATTTGATATTATTGATACATTGTGTGTGTATATTATATATATTATGTTATTGCGAAATTGCAGGTTTGAAAGGTGGAATTGCAGGTTTAAAAGGGATGGATGTTTACAAGCGCTTATGGATGTTTATCGTTTTTATTGATTAATTGTCGAACTACTTTTGGATTTTATGTCTTGTTTTAAATGTTTGTGGTTTGTTTTGAAACTTTGATTTGTTTTGAATTGGTTACTGAACTGTTTAAATTTGAATGTTATTTGATGTTTTAGATGGTTGAATTTAGATGTTTAAATTTGAATGTTATTTGATGTTTTACACAGAAAAATGATTTTTTTTTGTTTTTTTTTTTAATTTCGGATTATCCGTTTGGATATCCGAATCCGAATCCGAAAGTTCGGATATCCGAAAATCGGATATCCGAACTTTCGGATTCGGATTCGGATGTCAATATCCACTATCCGAAATTTTCGGATATCCGATTTTCGGATATCCGAAAAGCGGATAATCCGATGTTGAACACCCCTAATCAAACATGTACACTAACACATACTGTCTTTAACATTGTTTTATAAAGATATGTAACTAAACACAAAGAATTCAAATAATATATTATAATATGTTTTTAGTATTTGATTCAGATCGTTATTAGAACAAACCCGTGTATTCACACGGGTGTACACCTAGTTCATGTACAACAAAGAGTAAATTGGATTTTTAATGTTTTAATAATAAAGGGTAATTTGGTCATTTCAAATCAATTTAACTGAACAAACTAACACCCATCCAGTATAGGGAATACTCGAGTAACAAGTGAGCAAACCACAGGGACCAGACATGCTATTTTGAAAAGTTTAGGACTAAATGTGAAAAAAACGACAAACCACAGGGACTATTTCGGCAGTTAACTATTATATATATATATATATATATATATATATATATATATATATATATATATATATATTATATATTATGAGTAGGAGTTGGGTGGAAAGTCTATTTTTCCTAGAAAGTCTAGGAAGGGATAAGAATTGGACATGTGTCATTAAGAGATTTTAAGTAGAAGGGCTATCATGTAATTTCACATTTTAATTTTATTTTTGGAATGTATCTTCATTAACTAAAATTCCATGATTTTCGGAATTTTTAATATTTTCGAATTCAAATCTGGAAGTCAATGTGTTCATTAACTAAAATTCCATGTCACATTACATCGCATATTCCATTGTTCAGAAGATTACTGGAATTTATCAGCATGTTCTTGGTGCTGTGTTTTAACAGTTTACAGGGCTAAAGTCAATTTTTTTATAAATCCCACAATATAAAGATGGTAAAACACAGGATATGAATCTGATTGCTGTTAAAACACAACTGTATGAATCTGAATGCTAAAACACAACTGTATGAATCTGATTGCTGTTAAAACACAACTGTATGAATCTGAATGCTAAAACACAAGTGTATGAATCTGCTTGCTGTTAAAACACAACTGTATGAATCTGTTTGATGTTAAAACACAACTGTATGAATCTGAATGCTAAAACACAACTGTATGAATTTGCTTGCTGTTAAAACACATCTGTATGAATCTGGATGCTAAAACACAACTGTATTAACCTGAATGCTAAAACACAACAGTATGAATCTGATTGCTGTTAAAACACATCTGTATGAATCTGGATGCTAAAACACAACTGTATGAATCTGAATGCTAAAAGACAACAGTATGAATCTGCTTGCTGTTAAAACACATCTGTATGAATCTGCTTGCTGTTAAAACACAACTGTATGAATCTGTTTGTTGTTAAAACACATTTGTATGAATCTGAATGATAAAACACAACATTATGAATTTGCTTGCTGTTAAAACACATCTGTATGAATCTGTTTGCTGTTAAAACATAACTGTATGAATCTGTTTGCTGTCAAAACACATCTGTATGAATTTGAATGCTAAACCACAACTGTATGAATCTGCTTGCTGCTAAAACACAACTGTATTAATTTGCTTGCTGTTAAAACACATCGTCAAGAAAACGGAGATGATAAGAACAATATTTGAATGGTGATGATGAACTCGAAGATGGTGGAGATTGGAGAAGTGTTTTAATTGGATCCGGTGATCTCCATCGTTTCTAAAGTTATCTTCTTCCATGATTGTAGTTATTTTTGGTAGGGATTGGGGTTTCCAAGATGGGTTTGGAGAGAGAGGGAAAATCGCTTGAATTTAGGAACTAGGCGGTTATCTAATTTAAAACACGGCCATTGACAAAATTGTCACTACTCATCTAAAACAATCAATTAATTAAACTCAAATATTACACGATTTCCATTGATTTAATCTCAACCATTAAACACACCAATCGGATGGACCATTAGTAATATTGATGTATTACTAGAAAAGAGAAAGGTTAAAAAGGATGTAGAATAATCTTGCTGTATTAATAATAAACTGCTGAACACTTCTTGTGAGTTGCTATTGTTATAGGGGTAAAATGAACCGGTAAACACTTCTTGTGAGTAGCTAGATTGATAGTTATAGGGATAAATAGCTCACATGGTTACATTTATGAATGATGTGAACATTCTCTGTGCAAATAAAAATGATGTATTAACTATATAGAGATTTCTCTATCCATCTGTGCAAAGTTGGGAAGCTTTGATATTACTTACATTAACACTTCATACTTCTTATTTTTAAAAGGTTTTTTGCTTTAGAATTTTTTTTTAATTGTTGACCTAATTGATTCTTTTTTTTAACTATTTTATTTAGTCATTTGTATAGATTTTTTGGTTTTCGATGCAGCTAATCTAATCTGGCTATGTAGTTAAGAAGAAGGATGAGATTGAGAGAGTTATTAAGGCTAATCATTGAG
Organism: Helianthus annuus; assembly: GCF_002127325.2. Taxonomy (NCBI): domain Eukaryota; kingdom Viridiplantae; phylum Streptophyta; class Magnoliopsida; order Asterales; family Asteraceae; genus Helianthus; species Helianthus annuus. Next base: position 155,864,452 of record NC_035445.2, read on the forward strand.
CTATTGTCAAGGTATTATTTTTTTCTGGTTGAGTTTAACTTATTATCTTGTGATGAACAATTAGAACATACAATGGTTATGAATATCAAGTTAGGTTTTCAATATTATATTGGTGCAGTCAGTTTAAATTCCCTTTATGTTTCAATAATAACTTAACTGATAATTAAATGATTAAAAAGTTTCATGCATTATAGATATACTTTGGGTGACTTTTAACCCGTTCAACTTATTTCGCCAATTAGAGATAAAAACTCCATACAAATTGATTTGTTCAAACTAAATGGGTCAAAATAGCCACCTCAAAGAGTGATGAAAATAAAACAAGGTATGTACATCATATCTTTCTATTTCTACATTTGTGATTTATGTAAATAAAATAGGCAAAATTGAACATCTTTTATTTAGCTGTTAAAATCCTAAGAATATTAATAGCTTTTGTGATTAATCTATGTCTTTTAATAATATCCGGTTTCAAAGAACTTTGATGCTTTGGTTGATTATTATATGAAATTGCTATTTATCCATAAGGTATAATAATCCTACTGTTAGTAATTATGTCATAATCTCCATCTATTATAAGTTGTCGGGTAGGATGTGGTAGGAAAAAGTAACTGAACTTTTATCCTTCCGGATACAATTATAAATACGGTACTATATTTATATCTATATAAGTTGAGTGTTATAAAGTATGCCCTTAGAACCAAAGATGCCACACCAGTAAACAAAATGTCACTAAGCACTCAATTGTTCATCACACACTAAACTTTAGTTAGCGATAGGATCATGTTGAGTCCAACCTTGAAACAGAGAATCATGGACTGAATTGTGCATAAATATATCATAGGTGATTTTTTATTTCATTGTTAAGTTATTATGTTTTCGCAATCCATTAAAGTTTTGAGCTGGAAGTCATTTAAATTTGTTTGCTAATCCGAAGTGTAAATACTGAATGTGGTATTATTGTTAATTTACTTGATTATAGTTAAAATTGTTCATGATTCTTGATTCATGTTGTGAATGTGCATAAGTATGTTATGGGGTTTGATCTTTTAATTTCTTAATTGTGTTTGTTGACCAAATTGGTTATAAGTTGACTTTTTGGTCAAAAGTCAAAAACAAATTGTTTTTTATAGGATTAAACTCAGTTGAGACTTATTCTTAATCTAATTATATTTGTTATATATTCTTCAGGTGTACTACTGTAGTGAACCAAGGTAAGTTGTTTTTTTTTTAATTTTTTTTCTTATTATTATTTACTTTTGACATGTTACATTAGGTGGTTGTTAACAACGAGCAAGGGGGTGAGTCTAACCACTTTACGATAGAGGTCAACGATGTTGATACAAATACACCTAGCCTATGATGCGCAAGAGATGCAACATGTGAACAACATGGATCAAGCTATAAGTCAAGACTTAGAAGGAATGTGAAAAAAAGCCCAAGCGAGATATTACATTTGTCTTTGTTAATGTGAATCAACAATCTGTGTTGACATTTGTTAATTTTCATGTTATTTGTATTTCTTATGTGAATCAACAAAAACTTCATTTTATCATTTATTTATTTTTTTCGTTTTACTTATATCCATAGCATGTGCTTTATTTATATCAATAGTAAGTTGGTTGTTTTATTTACCTTATGAACACGAGAGTTCCATAATAATATCTTTCGGAGAATTTCGTTATGATTATAAACGCATAATGTTCTTTGTCAACACCTCGAACGCATATTATTTGATAAAACCGCGAAGTTCGCGGGTATTAGCACTAGTTTAAAACAATCAATTAATTAAACTCAAATATTACACGATTTCCATTGATTTAATCTCAACCATTAAACACACCAATCGGATGGACCAGATCGCTTCCTAGATTTTCTAGGAAAAACACACTTCCCGTGCGAACCCTACTCTATATATTATATAATATTAAAGAAGAGAAGATGAATAGTGTTTTACAACATCTAAGACCATGCGTAATCGTTGGGGTGAATAATGCCCCACCCTAGGGCGTTTTGCGACACGTGTAATCCTAGTCATCAAAGGGGCGTTATTCACAAAGGGGCGTAGTGGTGATAACGGGCAATAATGTCTCGTCAATCATTACACAATCATTATTTTTCTTAATTAAAACTAATTAAATTTCATTAAATAAAAAACATTACATTAAAAAAATCTGGAATTAATACAAAAAACCGAAACAAATTAAAAAACCGAAACAAATAAAAAAAACCCGAAACAAATAAATTAAAAAAAAAACCGAAACAAAGCCAGAGTCCGTATTTTGACGGATTTGTTCCCGACGCACTTGGGCTAGGATCAACGCATCACCTGTGAGATAGTCGATGGGTTTAGACAAAAATTCAATATCTTTTTCCATTTGTCTCGATTCTTGTATCGCGACAAACCTTTTGTTTTCGGCGTTTCTTTCCTCGATACTTTGTAAACGCCGATGGCCGAGAATAATAATAAAATTTTTAAAAAAACTCACCAACATCGGGCCTCCGATATATCTAGCCAAGCTCGTGCCAACACGTACTCCTCGTCTTTCATCCATGCAAGGTAGTCTCCTTTTCGACGAGGACCGCTTGTTTCCTTTTTTTGTGAGACCTTCTCGACGATGATCGTTTGGATGCCTCGACAACGTGCTCAGGTTCGGGTTGTGTATTATTTCTGGAGACCTTTGCGAACCACCCATGTTTTGATAAGTTTGAGGAACTTGAAAGAATTGTTGGGAACCAGCCGATGCTAATATTTGAGCGTACGCGAATACGTTAGGATCCATGTCTTGTAGGTTAGAGCTCGGTTGGGATTGTGTGGTGTTCGGCCGATACGCGTTGGGGTTATCGGGTCTCGAAGGTACACTAAATGCCGGTCGGAAGGGATTCATGATTGTGGGTGAAAAGTGGAGAAGTTTTTAAAAAATTATAGAGAAGATGTGAAAGTTTTATAAAAATGGAATGAAAAGTGGGAAATATATAGTGTTTAAAGTTGAAAAAAAAATATAGAGAAAAATGCCTGGATAGTCCCTGTGGTTTCGCCTTTTTTCACCTATAGTCCCCAACTTTCTAAAATTACCTGAATAGTCCCCAAGTTTTCAATTTTTGTTCCCGGATAGTCCCTGACGTGGATAGGGGTTAATTTTCTCAGTTAAGTTGGTGTGAAATTACAAAAATACCCTTACTTAAAAAATAAAATTAAACACTAACATTTAAAATTTTATGAGCCCCACCATTAACTACAACAATTTAATTAAAATAAAGCCTTGTGGGCCCTTCCCCACCCTCACCTCTGCAACTCATCTCCACCACCACCAAACCCCACTAGTTACCATCACCCTCTCATCCTTTTCTTTCTCTAAACCTACCATCAGAAACCACCTCCACTCCCAACCATCACCGCCACCACACCATGCGACCATAACCACCACCTTAACCCGACCTTCACTATAACCCATCATCTTTATATAGATGAATATACAACAAAAAAATCAACATATTAATGATTAAAATAGCAGGAACAGGAAGACAAACCTTGAATCGTTGAAGATGATTTGCATAAAAAATTGAATTTTGATTTAAATAAAGATTTGCAAATTCGATTGAGATAATTTGTTGAGTGAAGAAGTGGAATGTGGGATGAAAAGGGGAAATTTATGTCTTGCCATGTGGGGTATTCCAGCTATTTTGAACTAGATTTAACAAACACCCAAAGCAATAATAAATTTAAATTCATCTTTCTATCTTATGAGTCCACAACATAAATTAATAAACAAACCCTAATGAATTTCTAACAACTTTTCAGCCGCCACTTGTTTCTTTCTCTTTCTTATCAATCTACTCCCACTCTGGTCGGATCTTTTCTTCTCTAAAAACAGTGGTGATGATGGCGGCCGCTGTGGTGGTTGTGGCGGGGGTGGTTGTGGCAGTGGTGGCTGAGTGCTATGGCGGTGAAAGGCGACGAGGGCAATGGGTTGGTGATAGAGGTGGGGTTTTATGGTGGTGGTGGAGATGAAGGTGGTGGTGGTTTAGAGAGAGAGAGAGAGGGGGGGCCTGAAGGTTTGATGAAGATGAAGACAGACTTATGTGGGGATAGGGGTGGGTGGATGAGTTTGGTTTTTATCTTTTAAGAAAAATACTGAATTAATTCATTTTGTTTTACTTAAGGGCATTATAGTTATTTCACACTCACTTAACTGTAAAAACTAACCTCCATCCGTGTTAGGGACTATCCGGGAACAAAAATTGAAAACTTGGGGACTATTCAGGTAATTTTAGAAAGTTGGGGACTATAGGTGAAAAAAGGCGAAACCACAGGGACTATCCGGGCATTTTTCTCAAAAATATATTTAAAGTATTTGTCAAACGGTCAAAAATCTCGACCGAATCAAACTTTCAAACGGGCAAGAGCGTTGTAAATCCAACGCCAAACACAAAAAAAAATTCAAAATAACGCCCACAGTGGCCGACGAGGGGCGTTGTTTGGGCGTTTTTGGCGTAACCACAAATTGAACGATTACGGGTGGTCTAATACATGTTTTACAACTTCATCAATTTTTTTGTCATTTATTCTATTTTGTAATCTAGTGTAAACTTTTTCATTTACAACCCATGTAGTTTAACTATTGTTTTTTTTCTTTTACTTTAACCAAATTATTTTTCTACCCCTAAATAATTTTTTTAACCAACACGTTAATACTGTTTTATACATATTTTTTTTATTTTTCTTTTGCTTTGCTATAACGAGTGTGGCAAAGATTTTTTTATTTTAATATTTTTTAAAGAACACGCCGATGCTCTTTTGAACATAATTTTTAACTTTTTTCTTTGCTATAACGAGCGCGTCAAAATCGACCAAGTTTCTATCTTTTTTTTTCGTTTACCTTAATTTTACCTTTGTTATTTACTATAACGTTTTACCTTTTGTTATTATTTTGATGTTCAGAGTCGAGTTACGGCGTAAATAGCATAACCCATTAATATATCATTTTAATTAATTTTATAAATTTATTTATCGATTGTCATGGTGTGCAATACGTTCCGAATTCTAACCGCGTCCCTACGCAACGCGCGGGTAACTACGACTCTAGTTTAATTTAAATGGTAATAAGGTTAAGGCTGTGGGGAGTGGGGGTGTTTATGGGGCGGGGGAAGCCAGACAACGCTGGCTAACCCACTCCAGGCCAGCGTTGGCTTTGCGTTGCCCAGCCAGCGTCGCTTTGAAGCCAGGCGTGGGACGGGGTGAGCTGGCTAGCTAGGATTAGATGTTCAATTTTGGACCGTTTGCCATAGTCGTTAGCCATAGCCGTTGGGCATGGCGGTTTTAATGGTAAAAATCAATTTAAAAAAAAAACCTTACAAATTTTTACCTATAAATACCCCCCCCCACCTACAAATTTTTACAAAACTTCTTCAACCTATCTCACACCAAACTTTCATTTTTTTTTTCAACTAAACAACAAAACCGAAAATGGTGTACTGGATGGAAGAAGAGGAGATCGCGCTAGTTACTTCGATCGTCGATGCACAACGTACGTTACAACGCGGCCAAAACCGCGTATTGGGGACAAACGTTCCAACAATACCAACAACACGTTGGTAACAATCGCCACAATTTAAACGCCTGCTAACACAAGTGGCGTGACCTAAAACCGAAGCTGGATCGGTTTAAAGCTTGTTTCGACCGTGTCCCTGTGGGGGACCTAAGCCACGATGATCGAATGGAGATCGCGAAGATCGAGTGGAGGCACGACATGAATTCGGAATTTAACACTTTAACATTTATAGAACTTTGTAATTTTTTAAGAATTATTAACAACTTTTTTTTAAGTTTTTAGGATTTAATAAGTAGTTTTTCAAAAATTTTTCGGATGTTATGTAATTTTGTTAAAAACAATATAAGTTTGTATTTTATTATTGAGTTAATTACTGTTTTCGTCCCTATGGTTTGCCAAAAATCACTATTTCAGTCCATTAGTTTAAAAATTGCGATTTCAGTCCCTGTGGTTTCACTTTCGTAACCATTTCAGTCCCTGTGGTTTCACTTTTTTAACCATCTCAATCAATTATGCAGTAAAGTACAGGGACTGAAATTGTTACGAGGTGGACTGAAATGGGTACGAAAGTGAAACCAGAGGGACTGAAATCGCAAATTTTAAACTAATGGACTGAAATAGTGATTTTTGACAAACCAAAGGGACGAAAACAGTAATTAACTCTTTATTTTATAAATCTCAAGTATATAAAAAAATAAAGCCAGCCAACATGGCACCCCAACGCCGCTAACCCATGCGGCTTCCACACCACACTTTTTTTGGGTGGTCTGATAAAGCCCACAATCGCCACGTGTCGAGCAAAACCCCCCAACCCCCACACCCCCAGCCTAATACATTTTCTTTTTCAACAGCCTATGATACCGAATAATAGGGGTTGCTATTGAAGTAATCATATTCTTTGAACTGTGCACATGTGGGTTGCTGTCGTATCTTTAATCTTTCTGTATAATTCTAGTTTATGCAGTGTTTAGTTTCAAGGTTTAATAGTTTAAGTTTAATTACGTTTAATTAAAAATTATACATAAGTATTTTTATTTTTTAATAATACAGTATAGGAAACTGATTATTTAAAAAAAAAAAGATTTTGAGTATTAAAAATACAGTGTAAAAATTGATAATAATGTGTAAATGTAAGTATTGGTAAAAAAACGTTTGTACGCTCAGAGATAAATCTGGTTTGACAGCTAACTGAACTCAGTTGTAGGTGTATTTAACATTTGCACGTGATGGTCTAAATGAGACTCTGGAAGGAAAAGATCAACTTTTCCTTTTGAATATCCAAATTACCTTCAGTCCTGTTAGCATGTTGAACCAGTCCAACAAGGCAGTTTAAGAGTACTCAAGTGGACCGATTATGTATCGGTTTCGGTCCAACTCATGGGTGTACACAGTGTGAGTAAAGAACTTCATCACTACTACCTTAAAACAGTCACGTGCCACGAAGCATAGACCAGCAGTACATAGGATATATGACAAAGATCATGTGTTCCAGTTTGATTGATTTTCACCTAAAGAACATTTACTCAACTTCCATACTGTATCTTTTAACTAAACCATATACTACTGCTTAATGACCAAAATAGCCTAGCCAATGCAGGAAAACTGCAAGCAAGAGCGCAATTACCGCCATTGCTAACCCCTGCCTTCCAAGTAGCCAATTTTTTGTATTTCTTGCACCTTCAACGGTTCGTTGCATTCTGTTTGCCCATTTCATCTGTTGAAACACAAGCAGCACTGTTAATCATTCAAGACATTTGACTAATAGTCAACACTTCCATTAATCTTTATGCCCTTCGCCCAACAAAAATCCCATTCTCATGGGACCCACAGGGTACAATGAACATGTTAATCAAGCATGATGTTTACCATTTTATCAAGGCTTTCAGGTGATAAAGACGACATTGCTTGCTGCGCTTTTTCTGCATCCTCATGTGATAGTTTATAGCCAAATTGTTCACTCAAGTTTGTCATCATCTCGGGACTAATGTTTTTCATCATTGATGACATCATCTGTAAATGTTCAATAAAAATAAGTTCAAGAATAATACGTGATATTACATTATATGATTTAACCAAGCACTTAATACAGAAGACACAATATTGAGTAAAGGTTACAACCTTAATTGACCCATTTATTATGAATGGGTCCAAATAGGGCTGCAAACGAACCAAACGAACACGAACAAGACCTTGTTCGTGTTTGTGTTCCTTTGTTAAGAAATATATGTGTTCGCAAACTGTTCATGAACACTTATCGAACGAGATTTTTTGTTCGTTTGTTAAGAAAATGAACTTGTTCATGTTCGTTTGTGTTTGTTTGTTAATTTTAGGCAACGAACAAAAACGAACGTTGACGCACACAAATGAGCACAAACTAATGTTCGTGAACACAAATGGAAACAAACGAACACAAACAATCGTTCATGAACAGAATATATAATACACCGACACTTATTGGATACTTAATTTGTTAGAATTTTGAAGTATTTAAATAAATATAAGAACTAAAAACACTGGTGAACTATCGAATACAAACGAAGACGTTACCGAATGTTCACGAACATAAACGAACGAACACGACCTCTGTTCATGTTTGTTCATTTAACAAAACGAACGAAATTTCTTGTTCGTGTTTGTTTGTTTAATAAACGAACACACACAAACGAACTTCCCGCCGAACGGTTCACGAACTGTTCGCCGGACGTTTGGTTCGTTTAAAAAAATTTGCTTAAAACATAACTGTTCACATTGTTGAAGAGGTTTTAACTTTCAAGTCGCCCAAAGTGATTTATAAATGCATAAAGCCCCTAAAAGCACTTTATTAAGAAACATAGATCATTATTGAAAACTATAACTTTGGTAATCTTAATTGACACACTAGTAGTTTACAAAACAGAAAATAGCTAAAAAGGTGCTTTAAATCAACCCAACCCGCCCCGTTTAAACCCGTACTGAAAATCTGAAATAACCAGCGTACCTCACACATAGCGGGATTCTTCATTTGGTTTTTAATTTGTTCTTGCATATCAAAGCTTGAACTAGGGAAGCTAGGTTGATGAGAAACATTTGTTGAATTCAAAACCCCTGTAGAAGTACTACTCTCACCAATATCCTCACTAAGTGTCGTATTCTCACATTTTTCTCGAGCGTCTGAATTCGTATTCAATCTGGATTCATTTGATCGTATACCGCCATCTGTTAACGATGTCATTTTGAACATATTTTGAAGCTCTTCTGGTGGCATCTTGTCCATCATATCAGTCGCGGCTCTAAGCATGTCAGGTGTGGCACCTGGCATGCCTGGCCCACGGTTTGAGCTGTTTAATGGGTTATTCCCCTGGAAGGAAGAAGCCATTTCGAGCAAATTTTGAAATTCTTCAGGTGGCATATTGGTAATTAAATTTGAAGTAGTTTTCACCATATCAGGAGATATCCCTTCATGTTTTCCACCACCCAAGGATACTAGAGTTTCTGGATCAGCTCGAGCCATGAAATTCTGAAACGATCTACCCAAAAAAAAAAAAAAAAAACCATCAATAAGTGAAGGTAGCAATTTCTACCCGTTTACATTAAAACGAGTCGATTTGGGTAATTAGGTTATGTTTCAACTCCAACAGATCAAATGGGCCTATTCCAAAATTCTAACTCAACTAAAATTGAAACAAAGTAACAAACTATATATTATTTTAACGATGTAGTTCTTATAGTAGTTTTTAGAGTAAAATATGTGGATGGTCGTGTAGTTTCAAAAAATTTTGGATTTGGTCCCTAGCTTTCCGAAAGTACACGGATGGTCACTATGGTTTGCAGTTTGTAACGCATTTAGTCCCCAGATTTTTCCAAAAGCACATGGATGGTCCTTGTGGTTTGCACTTTGTGTACTTTTAGAAAGCTAGAGACCAAATCCAATATTTTTGTAAACCACGGGGACCATCCGCGTACTTTACTCTAGTTTTTAACACATTAATTATTTGTAAACATAAAAAAAATGTTAACAAAAGATGCAGACCTGATAGAATCTTTATCATTATTAAGAGCCTGAAGATGCTCGGTATTGGCCGAAAGAACACTAGTACCACTAGTGTTCTCACTTTGACAAACCGTTTGTTCGCTACTTTCTTTTGTGTTTCCGGAAGAAGATTCTGAGGACGAAGTTTCATACATTGCAGATACTGGTGTCGGGACTTCATCAGCAATCTCCTCTAATTTTAAGCCTGTTAACATGCGCAGAAAGTCTTAGAAGACACAGAATAATATGAATTGGTCAATATTTAATTATAATTCAGCAAAAAGAAGTACCCCTCTCTGTATCCTTGTAACTGTTTTCAGTTAACTTTTCCTTAGTATCCCTGTATTAGTAGAGAAAAAAACTATAAATACATAAAATAAAATAAAAATGCACAAGGAGAAAAATCTAGACTTCTAGTGAATGATCATAAACCTTAATACATCTGCAATAGTTTCATCGTCAGGAGAAACATCAAGTGCTCTTGTCAAGTCCGACACCGCGTTCTGATGATTCATATATTCCATCAAATTTCAAATTGATAGATATAATAATTTAGCGAGTAAAATGCACGGATAGTCCCTGTGGTTTGGTGAAATTTCACCTTTAGACCCCAACTTTTCAAAATTACACTCTTAGTCCCTGTGGTTTAACAAGTTGTTACTCGGATAGTCCCCAAAGCGGATAGAGGTTAGTTTTTCTGGTTAAGTGGGTGTGAAATGACAAGGACTATCCGAGTAACAACTTGTCAAACCACAGGGACTATCCGAGTAACCTTCATTCGCTTTAGGGACTATCCGAGTAACAACTTGTCAAACCACAGGGACCAGGGGCGATGCTTTGAAGGGGCCGGGAGGGGCGCCCGATCCCCCGAACTTTTCGGCCAGTAGTGTTATATATGTAGTTTTCGTATAGAAATTTTTGGGTATATATGCTTTCGACCCCCGGTTCTATAGAATTTTTTTGGGTACATACGTTTTTGACCCCCCTGTAAAAAATTTCAAGCTTTGCCACTGACAGGGACTAAGAGTGTAATTCTGAAAAGTTAGGGACTAAAGATGAAATTTCACCAAACCACAGGGACTATCCGTGCATTTTACTCTAACTTAGCTAACATAACGATATAACCACAATTTAAAGAACTTACTTCAAGTTGCCCTAAACTTTTATATGCTTGACCTCTCCTATAAAGAGCTTTAACATTTCTTGCATCAGTTGCCAATACCTGAAAATTTTCCAGTATATGAGCGTCAACGATTAAGTCTGATATCTCACAATTTTTAAAATTATATCGTCAACGATTTACGTCTGATATCTCAATGATTTGAAACAAAAACTTTAAGCTGATGAGTGATGACCATACCTCAATACCTTCTTTAACGCACTCATCAAACTGGTTTGTCTTTAAGTAACATGACATCAAATTAAGAGAGCAAGCTAAGAGAAGAGTTTCCCCTTTACATGCAGGTATATCTTTTAGATTGTTTTTTGCCTGTTCGACCGGAAAAAAATAGATTAACTAGTTAGCATTGCAAACTTACAAATGAAACTAAATATGTATATCGAAAACAACTTGAAAAAGAAGTTAGAATTTCAAACCATTAAATACTTCTCTAATGCCTCGTTAAACATTCCTTGGCTATGAAGCTCATTCCCCTGCCAAAATAAAAATAAAATAAAATAAAATGTTACATTAATTGATATGATTCTCCAAAGTATAAAGTTGATTGTTTTAGATTATAAGTTCTATATTTCTGGATTTAAAGATGTACATTTGATCATCAGGCTATCATCATAACATATTCTGCATATATACAAGATAGAGTTAATTACTGTTTTCGTCCCTGTGGTTTGTCAAAAATCACTATTTCAGTCCATTAGTTTAAAAATCGCGATTTCAGTCCCTGTGGTTTCACTTTCGTAACCATTTCAATTGAAATCGCAATTTTTTAACTAATGGACTGAAATAGTGATTTTTGACAAACCACAGGGACGAAAACAGTAATTAACTCTACAAGATAAACTATCATAATGTAACATAAAAATGTTTTTTTTCCTGCCAAAGTTATGGTTTTGTATATAGGACCTTCAAGAATATTACCTTTTGCTTGAGCATATGGGCTGCATTTAATTGATAATTTATTTTTGCATCTGCTCGATTTCGCATAGCACCAAGTTCCTCAGGGGTTGCATTTGCCATCTTCTCACCAACTTCAGCCAACACATCTGGCTGAGTAGACTTCAACTGTTCTACAGCACGCTTCAAGTCTTCAGGTCTCATATTTTTCATGCTATCAGACGCCATTTTAATCAATTCAGGATTAGACATCATCTGCAGTTACACACAACACAAAATAGATTTCAAGAAAGTAAGTATAAAAGATACAAATCCACAGAAGAAAAGAGAAATCATCATCTAAATAACTAGCATGGTTATCTTAATTTTGTGAACCTATAAAAGGTTAATTCACCTCTAGATGATCATATGGAAGAGGATTCATAGAAAGAATTATGTTTAAAAACAAGCTGTAATGAAGAGGGTTATTTATAACGGTATAAAACTATATTGTTGAATCAACTCGATCGCAAAAAACAGTGAATGATATATGTGACAACCAAGTATATCAACCAACCTTAGGATCTAAAGGGCTAAGTCAATTGCCCTAAATAAACAATGCCATTTACAAAAATAAATAAATAAATAAATACCAATCACAAATGTACAAAAAAATCAGACATGTGTATACGTTCATGAGAAAACTAGAAAACTCAAGATCAGACATCATATATGCAACATATGTAGTACTACGTTACATATATGGTAGTACTAAGCATTATATGGTATACTGCATATATGCAATATATGTAGTACTACATATATACAATATATATGTATAGGGTGGGAGTTGGCTACAAAGTCCATTTTTCCTACAAAGTGTAAAAAGTCATAGAACACCATCATGTCAACCATAAAACACACTTAAAACCCACAAATAACAAAGTCAAGATTACTAAAACGCCATATTTGTGGGTTTTGTGTTGTGTTTTGGATGATATGGCTTTGACTAGCGAATGACTGACATTAGTGTGTTTTATGTTGATTATCATGTTTTATATTCATAGTTCTACAATGGTGTGTTTGAAGTTTTTATGGACTGTTAGGGTTGGGATATTATGTTTTAGTGATCTTCACTATGTTATTTGTGGGTTTTGAATGTGTTTTATGACTGAAATTGTGGTGTTTTATGATTTTGTAGTTTTCTAACGAAGAATATATAGGCCCTAATTTCCATGTCTTATCGGCAGCTTGAATAGTATTTACTCTTTTCCGTTAAATTCCCCTAAATTCTGACGCCACAACAAAATTACATACAAATATTTCAAATCGAAACGTAGAAAGCAGTAACGTTAATTCACAAGTGTTTTCACGTATACAAAACTGAAGCCTAAATGTTCTCTCAATTAAATAAAACTATAGAAAAAACAATTAATTACCTGCTGCTGGATTCTGGATAACTCTTCGGGTGACATGCGACTCATCTGTTCTTGAGCGAGTCTGATCGTCTCCGGATCCATCATACCGGGAAACATCCTTATTTAACGAATGATATCAATTTCGCACAAACAACAACAATAAGAGAAGCAAAATTTAAAGCGAACGATTGCGTATTTGATATCGATTTTGGGGGAGAAATTGCAGTGGCCTGAGTTATGATGTTGCAAAGAGTTCTGGTGTGTTTTTATATATGAGTTGGCAACCGAACAGACTCTGAAAGATGTTTCATTCAAATTATTTTTGTACGTATATCCATATCCATATCCATCCATATCCATATTCATTAATAATTAATAAATAAAACATTAACTTTTAAAACTATTTCATTCAATCGGTTACGTAACTTTTATAAGTGTTCCAGGTCACTTAACGTTGATTTTTCATTAAAATTTTATTAATTTCATAGGTAACCGTGGTGTTAGTGGATTTTTTTCTTTTTCCCGTGAAGACCTAAATTGTAACTTGTTTTTTTTTTTTTTTAATTTTTAATGTAATTAAAGTGTTTTTATTTTTAATAAATATAATTTCATATATTAAAATAATCTGACCCCAACATGCTCCATTTTTTTTACACGTGGAAAAAAGGACATGACTCGATTTGAATGTTAAGTTATCTAATTTGGAGAAAAACGATACGAGTGACCTAGTTAGAACACTTTTAAAACTTAGTTACTGTTCTATGACATTTTCTCTTATTTAAACTTTAACCCTTTCGAAATCCAATCCTATATAAAGTTAATTAAAGTTTTCATACTATATAAACTAGTAATATGACCGGCGGGTGAAATGTCGTGAGCCCGTTGTAAACATCGTATGGATTAGTACAGGTATTATGTGATGTGTTAACAAATGTTTTAAAAACCGGATTTTAAAACATTGGCGTTAACTATATGAAAATGTCTGTTAAAACGTATTTGTTTTAATTAGATGTAAAATATATAAGTATTGCGGTTGGATCAAAACGTAAATTAAATCGAATTTATACCGTACAATCATAACATATTATAAGTGAACTGACTCATACATAGGAAATATATAAAAAGAGACATAAAACGTGTATAAAAAGAAAAACTAAAATGTGTAATAAAAAGGAGTAACTAGAGCTTTTAAAAAGAAACCATAAAATGATAAAATAAGACAAACTCACTAAACATAAACATGAGTGTTTTTGCAAAGCGAGAAAACTAAGGTTAGAAGGGGTAAACATCAACTTTAAGTTTTAGCATAGATAAATAATATAATACCAATTTTACTCGTCTCGTGTTACCGTCAATTAAAATGTATTATACTCGACTCCACTTGGTTCAGAACAAAATTTACGTCAAAACATATACCAATTGGAAACGCACGTAAAATAAGCATAAAAATATATGATATTCGACCTTATTTGTTTCCAAAAGTAATTGACGTCGAAACGTAGACAGACTCGGATTTAAGCCGACACATACATAAAAATACGCACATAAAATTAGTTTTTCTTAAGTAAAGGAACAAAAGAGGTAAGTTCAAAATTTTAAAAACCTGAGGAAGTCAAAATGATATTTTATAAAATAGTTCTTAAAAAACGAAATCAGTGAAAGAAAGTTACTGAACAAAATTAAATTAGTAAAAAAAAATTAATATGTTAAAAACGTATAATAATAATATATATGGTACAAGGGTAAAATTGGAACAATAGAAATTGGATGTGTTAGTATGTAAAAATGGAGTAGTAGTCTAGGGGTCAAAATTGGCACTTTTTTGTTGCTTATTTTAGATTGTTTGATTTTACGGGCGTATGTGGTCGATGATGATATGGATGGTTAGTACATATGTCTATTGTCTATGTCTTTGTGTCGTGTCATGTTGATTTATAGGATAGTATAACATGTAATAGGGCTTGAATGTTAGAATTGCTTGGTTTTGTAATGTATACATCCGGACGGACGAGACACATCCGTGCGGATAAGTGACTCATCCGTACGGATGAGGTGATCCGCCCGAACAAGTCAATAGCCCCAACCTAATGTCTATATAAAGGTTGTTTGGGGCGTATGAACTCAGGACTTGGATTTCATTCTTGTCACACCCCGATTTCCACACGTTTCACCGGTGGGCCCGGTGGGGGATTACCGTGACGTAGTTGGCAACAATACAGTCAAACAACACAATATATAATATGCACAGCGGAAGCAAAAGATAGATATATTTCAACTGAATGTTAATGTAATATCATGTATCACAAATAGTTGAAATAATCCACAGGGGATCAAAAAATAAATAGGAACATTGTTCAACAGTTTGACGTCCAAGCTTGCGAGACTTATTGTGGACTCTAGGAGAAAGCCAGCCTAGTTCGTTTAGTACATGCAGTTAACCTTTTGGGAAAATACGTCAGTTTACACTGGTAAATACATTCAACTGACACTTTTGTAAAAGGTATAATAAGATTGATTTGAATGCACGTGGCACAAACTTTTATAACTTGGGATAATTATTTAATATAATACTTGTAAAGAATTACATGTTTCTTTGCGTTCAGTAGCCCGTTCCGTAGACCGGGTTAAAGACTAATAGACACACCACAGGTATAATACCCACAAGGTTAATCCTTAAGTGAGATACCATTTTTCATATGCAGCTGTCAGGTGTACGCCTACACCCCGTGCTTAGGTCGTGGCCATCTCGTAAGATGATGCCAGGGATATCCGGGACATGGTCATTAACCCCCCAAAGGCTTTAAGCAAACAAATCAAATTTTTAACGGGTCATCTTGATAATACTTAAACACTAATCGATTAAGATCAAATGCCCGACCAAGCGGTATTTTATATACCGTACCCCAAGCCCGTATAGGGAAATAAGTTAAAAGTATTTACCTTCGCAAGTATAATTCACAAACAGCTAATGCAAGTAGCTTTTACCAGGTCTCCTATTCTGGAACGAAGGTTAAAATAACCTATTAGAATCCTAACGGGTCTTTGATTAAGCTTAAACTTAGACCGGTTAGTTTTAACGAAAGATACGGTTCGAACGCATGATTAAGCGAAGACCGGAATAAAATGTGATTTAGACCCGACAAGTTTGAAGACTTGTTTAATATGGGTAATCCAATCACATTCTGGATTTGAGATAAAGACAACAAGGTTTGACCCGTTTCGGCTAATTTATGTAAACTAGTTACCTAAACCGAACCGAACGCGTAAATGGCGTAACGGGTAACCGTAAGAGTTCTACATAGGTTTCCTAAGTTAATATGCTCTAAAGAGGTTGTGATATCAGTAGGATACCTTCCATTATGCCCATAACGAGTTTAATCCCAATATACGCCCCGTAGGGGTATTTTGGTCATTTTAAAGATAATAAAAGAGATTATTTATACTTCTGATATTCGGGTCTGAATAAATCAGTAAAACCACTTATTTTAACAAGTTACATCAGTAGGTAATAAGTCTTACTTGACAAAATGGTTTTAAACTCAAACTATGCGTTTAATTCGCGTATAAAGTCGTTTTAAGCGATTTCCGGGTTAAACAAGAAATCTGAGTTTTCTGACCAAGTTATAAAGTTCAAAATACTTTATTTACTATTTAAAATTAGTGGCAACTGGATTCGTGTCAAAATACTATGTAGAACTCATTTTAGGTCCGAAAAGGGTATATTCGGTATTTACCGAATCAACGCCATAACCGCAGGTTATGAGCAGGTTAAAAATAATTAAAAATCTTTAAAAATCCCAAAATATTATTTTACATCAGTGTGTAAAAGGTTTGGTGTCGAAATTTTGGGTTTAGATAGGCTTTATGTTAATTGCGCCGTTTAATTACAAAAGTTTTCTTAATTGCGCTATTTAGCATAACTCCTATTCTTGACCTTGAATTGACATGAAATTTTTAGGGACATGTTTAGAAATCAGTAACTAATGTTATTGTCCTTTCACATATCCAAAATTCTCGTTTTAAGGTCAAAAGGGCATTATGGTCAACTTTAAGCATATAACGGAAAATGTGCAAACGACTCGGACAAATAACGAACCAGCCACAGAGGGTTATACCATCATGTAACCTAGTCCTAAGAGAGGAATAAGGCATATCTAAGTTATACCAAATCGGTTCAGAACTGAAGTCAAAGCAAAAGTCAAAATTTTGCGACTTTCGGTTCCGAACCGGGTCAAAACAGTAAATGGTCGGATCAAACAAGCTTAGACCAGTTCTTATACTTATTATCAAGTTATATGAGTGATAAAACAGGTTACATGCCATCTACACTGTTAATTATGCGTTAAATCGAAAATTAGCATTCTGTTGACTTTTTCTAAGCAACTTTGACCCGACATTTGAACTAGTTAGAGTGGGAATCAGAGGGTGCCCTTTTAAGGGTTTAATGCCCACATAATTACCAACATATAACTAACTTTGATTCGACTAGTTGATGTGTGTAAAATGCAACATATAAATTACATCAAATGAGGCATAAAACTAACCCTTTTTAAGTACTAATGTTGGAAAAAGTGTGCTTTTGTCTTCCTTTTGTATTTTCAGGGTTAAAAGAGCTTAAATGAACAAAAGAAGCAAAAATGCAGCCAAATCCAACATAAATACAAAGAAAAGGAAGAAACGTGGCATGCTTGACTCCTCGACAGCATCTCCCAAAGCAAAAACAAGAAGAAAGCTGAGCATGGGGCTGTGCCCAGCTGAGCATGGGGCTGTGCCCAGCTGAACACGGGGCTGTGCCCATCTCAACACGGGGCATGTCCAGCTCAACACGGGATCGTGCTCAGCGAGCACGGGGCCGTGTCCAGGATGGTCAACCCTGGCAGAAAAGACAAAAGTGATAGAAGCTTCTGTTGCCCACCACGGGGCCGTGCCCAGCGGACACGGGGGCGTGGCGAAAGTACTGCAGGCGCATTAATTGTAATTGCGAATTACAATTAATGAGGAGAGAGATTTTCAAACGGGCACGGGGCCGTGTGCAGCGGACACGAGGCCGTGCCCAGGCTTGTGTTCAGCCTATAAATAGGAGTGCTTGGCTTCATTGCAACTCATCCCTTGGCACACCACCTCTCTCACACTTCATCCACCACCCACCACCATCACTACACCATCATCCACCACCATCACTACACCATCATCCACCACCATCATCCATTGTCCATCATAGAGTGTGTGAGTCGTCTCGGGATCCAAGATTGATCGTAAGAGTTCTTGACAATCAAGGCCATGTTTGCCTAAGTCTCTTACATCACTTGGTGAAGACAAGTGTTTAGTATAATACTTTTTATTTTTAATCTTTTGCACTTTTTATTTGGTTTTGTATTAATGACTTTAATAACTAGTTGCTTATGTTGAAGGTGACTTTTCCTTATCGTTTGTCCGTGGTGTCTTGGCATTATTTTACTGTCTATATAAAATAAAAGATTTTCACCATTCATATCTCCACGGTCTATATGGAGGTATGTTGGCTACCTGGTCGGGGGTTAAGGGAACGGTTTGGTAAGGGTCTTGCCCTTGTTCAGTGTTTAGAGGTCCTGCAAGGGACCTGGGTCAAATTTAGTAGGATCTCCTTCAATGCCCATAGGTATTGGATGGCGGGGATCCAAACTCTTTGACCCCCTCATAAGTTAACTACTATTAATACTATAACCCGGCTATTTAGGACTGTATCCCTGCTGACTCAGACTACTTAGTCGAGGGTAACGTCACCTCCAAAAGAGGGGCCTACCATAATTTGCATTAATAACTTAATTCATTATCTTTCAATAATCCGACCCTTTAGGATTGTATCCTTGCTGACTCAAACTACTGGGTTGAGGGTAACGTCGCCTTCAAAAGAGGGGCCTACAACAATAACTAAGATAATCTCTTAAACAAGTGCAAAAGTGCGAAAATAATCAAAGGTTATACTAATACACGAGTCAGATCCAAGTGATTCATCTTGTCTATCTGTTTTTATTTTTATTTTATTTTCAGCATTTAGTTAGTTTCTTAGTTTAAAAATCTTTTCTAACATTTTGATTTGATTAGACGTTGAGGATAAACCGGTACTAAAAGCTCTTGTGTCCTTGGACGACCTCGGTATCTTACCAACACTATACTACGTCAACGATGGGTGCACTTGCCCATATGTGTGTTTAGTGTTAGTAAATATCGTGTTTTATAAATTTAAAACTTGGCTAAAAGTGTAAAAAGGGCTTAAATATACATCTAAATTATATTACGCTGCACGCACATCACTAATCACTGGACCATTTGTGATTAATCGTTAAGTCAACTGTTAATTACGACGGATTGACTTTTAAGCTAAAACTAAGCAAAAACTTAACTAAGAAGGGTTAAGTACACTTACTGAAGTCCTATGCACGACCAGAGATGCTTAGTGAAGACACTTGAGCTCCAGAAATGATCAGAAGTGTTGAATGAAGGTGTGGTTACAACGGTTGCATCTCATGGCCTTTTATAGTGATCATGGATGCATTAGATCATGACACACAAGTCTACAAGTGTAACCAGATCATCAACAAGTGTCTCTGAGGCCTAGAGGTCATTTAGGGGGCGCCCATGCTGTTGCAATAATGTTTAAAGTCGGTTAAAACACCAAACAGTGCTGCTGCCCACGTATTCTGCATCTGGGAGTCTGACGCAGCCCGCGTAAGACCTTAACAAGGCTTATGCGGCCCGCCTTAATCTCACTGGCAGAAATCAAATCTTCGCACTATCGACGCGGCCCGCGCAAGCCCTTGCTATATCTTACGCGGCCCGCCTGAGACCTGCTGTAAGATTTTTCAAATCTTTTTCAATTATTGCAGTTGGCTCTTGGTTTTACGGAGGGGTAACTTTGCATTTTGGGCCTTTCTTATTTACGTATAAGGGCCTCGTGGCTTTTACCCGTCTTGCTATGTCCTCGGTTACTTTATTACTACCTGAAAAGTCTTAACTTTCAATGTTGACGCGTTCAACCCCTCATGTGCGAATTTGATCATGACTTTCTCATTTAATAACGGAACTTGATGAAATTTATATCGTGCATTCTAGTGAGCATATTTTACCGTTACAAAGCCTCGGGTTTGTTAAAGGGTCACTCAGAGGTATAACTTAAACATGTTGACACATTTAACCCCTGTAGTTTGTAATCTCTCACTTTCTTCCACATTTTGTTCCCTATGATCCATGATTCATTCGTTTGAAGGTATGAGCATCATGTAGGGTTACTGTAAAGTATATTTATCCCTTGTTGACATTTTGAACCATTAAATTCACATACTTTCTATGTTTGTCAATTTTAGTCCCTCTGTAGTATTTATTACCACGTGCAAACTTATGACACGTGTCATTACTTTATAGGACGCAAATTTTCGAGATGTTACATCCTCACCCCCTTAAAAGAAATATCGACCTCGAGATTTACTGAAACAAATGAGGGTACTTTTCTTTCATCGTGGACTCTACCTCCCACGTGTACTCGGGACCTCTACGGGCATCCCATTTAACCTTTACAATCGGTATATACTTCCTTCGAAGCTTCTTAACCTGTCGATGCTCGATCGACACAGGTTTTTCAACAAACTTTAAGCTCTCATCGATGTGTACATCTGTATGTGGTATAACTAGTGATTCATCAGCGAAACACTTCTTCAGATTGCAGATGTGGAATACATTGTGAATACCACTGAGCTCTTCGGGTAAGTTTAACTTATAGGCAACTGATCCGACACGTTCGATAATCTCGAAGGGTCCTATGTATCTCAGGCTTAACTTGCCTTTCTTACCGAATCGCATCACCCCCTTCCAGGGTGATACCTTAAGCAATACCTTGCCACATACCTCGAAGTTAAAAGGTTTACGCTTCAAGTCTGCGTAGCTTTTCTGCCTATCACGGGCATCTTTCAGACGGTCACGAATCTGAAACAATCTTGTCCGTCGTTTCAAAGATTATTTCAGGTCCTGTCAATTGGACATCTCCAACTTCCACCCAACAAACGGGCGTTCTGCCCTTTCTACCATACAAGGCTTCAAAAGGAGCAGCTTTAATGCTCGTATGGTAGCTATTGTTATATGAGAACTCGATTAATGGAAGGTGGTTATCCCAACTACCACCTAAGTCAATCACACATGCACGAAGCATGTCTTCCAAAGTTTGGATTGTACGCTCACTCTGTCCGTCCGTCTGAGGATGGTAAGCCGTACTGAAATTTAAGCACGTGCCCAAAGATTGTTGGAAACTTTTCCAAAAATGTGACGTGTATCTAGTATCTCTGTCAGAGATAATAGACACAGGCATGCCATGTAGAGATACAATCTTATCTAGGTACAATTGGGCTAACATGTCGGAGCTATAAGTCTCCTTAATGGGTAGGAAATGTGCTGACTTAGTCAACCTATCAACTATTACCCATATCGTATCATTTCCTTTCCTTGTGTTTGGCAACTTGGTGATGAAATCCATCGTCACCATTTCCCACTTCCACTCGGGAAGTTCAGGCTGTTGCAGCAAACTTGACGGCTTCTGATGTTCAGCTTTGACTTGTGCACAAGTCAAGCATTTAGCAACATAGGTGGCTATGGACTTCTTCAAGCCTATCCACCAAAAGTTTGCTTTCAAATCCTGGTACATCTTGTCAGCTCCAGGATGAACGGAGTATTTGGAACTGTGGGCTTCCTGGAGAATAACATCTCGTAGTCCCCCATAAACTGGAACCCATATTCGTCCATTTAACCTTAAAATTCCGTCCTTGCCATAGGATAATTGTTCTTCAGTTACCCCTAGCTTTTCATTAGGATAGTTAGTTTCTAGCACAGCTTCTTTCTGTGCAGCTAACAACCTTTCATTCAAACTATTCTTTATCTCAATGCTCTTGGCATTGATTCTAATAGGCTTCACCCTTTCCTTTCAGCTCAAGGCATCGGCGACTACATTCGCCTTGCCAGGATGGTATCTTATCTCACAATCATAATCATTCAAAGTCTCCATCCACCGTCGTTGCCTCATGTTCAAATCCTTTTGATTCAACAGGTGCTGGAGGCTCTTGTGATCAGAATATATCACGAATTTGATGCCATACAAATAGTGCCTCCATAGCTTTAGTGCAAATACAACGGCACCCAATTCTAAGTCATGGGTGGTGTAATTCTTTTCATGCACTTTCAACTGACGTGAAGCATAGGCAATAACTTTGCCTTTCTACATAAGCACACAACCCATCCCGGTGTGTGATGCATCACAGTATACTACAAACTCTTCTATTCCGTCCGGCAATGTCAACACAGGTGCATTGCTTAGCTTCTGCTTAAGGATATCGAAGGACTCTTGCTGCTTAGGACCCCAGTTAAACTTAACATTCTTTCTAGTTAAAGAAGTTAGGGGTGCAACAATCCTTGAAAAATTCTCAATAAAGCGTCTGTAATAGCCTGCCAATCCTAAGAAGCTGCGAATTTATGTGGGCGTCTTCGGCTCTTGCCAATTCATGACAGCTTCCACCTTGGTGGGATCCACTTGAATACCACACTCACTAACCATATGTCCAAGGAATTGGACTTCTGGAAGCCAGAATTCACATTTAGAGAATTTGGCATAAAGCTTTTCTTGTTGAAGTAGTGAAAGAATACATCGAAGATGCCTTTCATGATCAGCTTGGTTCTTCGAATAGATGAGAATGTTGTCTATGAAGACGATGACAAATTTGTCCAAGTATGGCTTGCAGACACGGTTCATGAGATCCATGAATGCCGCTGGTGCATTAGTGAGCCCGAAAGGCATCACTAGGAACTCGTAATGACCATAACGAGTCCTAAATGCAGTCTTGTGTACGTCTTCATCTCTAACCTTCAATTGGTGATAACCTGACCTCAGATCGATCTTAGAGAAGTAGCTTGCCCCTTGAAGTTGGTCGAACAGATCGTCGATCCTGGGTAATGGATACCTATTCTTGATAGTGACCTTGTTAAGCTCACGGTAATCGATGCACAGACGCATCGATCCATCCTTCTTCTTGACAAATAAGATTGGTGCTCCCCAAGGAGACGAACTAGGTCTAATAAAACCCTTGGCTAGCAATTCATCCAGTTGTGTTCTTAATTCCTTCATCTCTGTTGGTGCCAATCTGTAGGGTGCTCTTGCAACAGGTGCTGCCCCAGGGATAATGTCAATCCTGAACTCCACTTGCCTATCTGGGGGTAAACCAGGTAGTTCTTCGGGAAAAACTTCAGGGTATTCAGAAATGACAGGGATATCTTCAATCTTGGGTTTCAGCTCATCGATAGTTACTTGTGCCATATAGATGACACAACCCTTTTTCAAACATCTAGAGGCCTTGAGCATAGTCACTTGCTCAGGCAGTCCATACTGTGTATCTCCGTGAATGGTAAGTGATTCACCTGACGGAGTCTTGATCACCACTTGCTTCTTCTTACAGATAATCTGGGCCTGGTTATGAGATAACCAGTCCATACCCAAAACTATGTCAAAACCAGCTAACTTCAAAGGAAGTAGGGTCAAGGGAAAAGAGTGGTTCTTAATAGATATGGAACATCCTTCTAAAATGGTTAAGGCGGTTTCTAAGGTGCCATAAGCTAGTTCCACCTCATACTTCACACTTAAAGTCTTAACAGGTAAACTCAGCAATTTACAAAACTTATTGTCTACGAAAGATTTATCGGCTCCTGAATCAAATAGTACTCTTGCATAGACATCATTTATACGGAAGGTACCTGTGATCACATTGTCCTCCTGCACAGCTTCCTTTGCATCCATTCTGAAGACCCTAGCATTAGTCTTCTTTCCTTCATCAGCTTTCTTTGCATTCTTTGGGCAATTTGTCTTAATGTGCCCCTTTTCATTGCTACTGTAACACGTTGCGTCCTTCAGCTTCTTGCATTCCAGGGTCTTATGTTCCGTGGATTTGCAAATCCCACAACGTATCGACTGAGATTGGGATTTGGAGTCAAGTCTGCATTTCCCAAAATGGTATTTCTGGCTAGTCTTACACTTGGGCTTATCCCCAGGCTGATGCCCATCTTTCCTTGAACCAGATCCTTTCTTGTGGTCATTGCTTCCACGGTGCTTCTTATTCGATCGACGCGAGTTGTCGTCATCATCGTGCTTTCTCTTCTCGGCATCCTTGTTCATCTCAGCCTGGCCGCATCCAGCGTGAGGGATAAGGATATATCAGCTACTGACCTGAATGTAGCTGGCCGAGAGGCTTTCACACTAGCCTTTATCTCCGGAGCTAAGCCCCCTATGAAACGAGCTATTCTTTTTGGTTCCGGCGTCACCAGATAAGGAACCAACCTTGACATCGTGTTAAAGCTCGAAAGGTAAGCTTGGTGAAGGGGTATGGTCCCAGATCTCGCGTCAGCATCGACCGCGAGTGACCATTACCCTTATCAAAACCCCCACTAGTTAACAACCTACTTGTGCCCATGCGGGAACGCGTCGACACAAGGGTTGAATCCAATCTATCTAGTAACAGAGGAGGACTTACATAGGACATGAGAACGGTAGAGTGATGCGACATAGCATCACATCTGGTGTATGAAAACGGAAGTATTCACAGCGATGCGGCATCGCACGGCATCCAGTGAACACTTCTATCAATACAGGAAAGCCTTACCTTAGGCATAGAAGAAGATGAACGTAGCGGTACGGCTGACACCACACCATACGGACATTTTCGTCACGACAAGGGATGCAGGCAAGACGACGATGCGGCTAGCACCGCATCTCGCGTATTCCTTGATCACAAGTAGGAGACGCGGTAACTTCAGATGTTACCGCACGTAGCGATGCGGCTTGCACCGCATCCTATGCACTCAAGCAAGTGGTACTGACACCACAGTGCAAGTGGCACCAATGGCAGTTACCTGTCAGAGCTACGTAAGCAATGGACTGACGTGGCGTAACCTCCATAACCGACGAGCCTGACACACCTGAAAAGGTGCAGCACGTCGTCAGTCCATCCATCATCATCCTCCTTCACTCCTCGGCTATAAATACCAACCCCAAACCAGGTTTGAGGTATCTTCTCACAACTCTCTCACTACTACTACTATCTTACTTTGCTTCCCAAGCAAACTACTGATTCTCACGCCGGAGAGTGGTAACAAGGAGCACCCCCCACCCCATCCTCCTTGTTACGAGTCACGGCTTGTTTCCTTGTGCAGGAGATCAACCACCGGTGATCCAGCCAGCGATCCTCGAGAGGAAGGGATTAACCCTTCTTGACGAGACCAGTGTGTTAACCCTGCCCGGTTAACCATTGTTTCATCATTGGCGCCCACCGCTACTCTTAGCATTTTCTAAACCATCCGTTTTCCTCTCTCACGATCATGACTGATCACCAAAACAACACTGCGGATAACCAAAATCCTCCAATCCCAAACCCGGTAGGGGTCAATGCTTCGACCTCCCAACCCGGACACATTGGCACGTCCACACAAAGGAGCCCCTCCTTTATGTTCGGACATGACTTATCACAGTTCCCATCTGTGATCCCACCAGGCATGACCGTTCATGCCTGGTACGAGCAGCAGGCAGCCACGCTGACTGCAGCATACAACCGCGCTTGTACTGAAGCGAATATACGAGCTGGGCTTCCCCCAGCACCGCACACCCCTGTTGAGCGTATTTTACAATACGACGGCAGGATACATTCACGCCCGGCTTCAAGAAGCCGACGCAAAGAACGGGGATCGTCTTACTGTTCGGTCCACACCCTCAACGAGGATGATTCCTCATACGGGTCCCACACCAGAGGACCGGTACATACCCGCCTTGGCCCCCATGGCGAGGACAGGAGGCGATCAACCTCCAGACGTGGCCCAGGCATTCAGAGCCGATTGGGCCCACAACCATACACCGAAGGATACGGTCATACCGACCCGGACGACCATAGCTACCGCGGTGATTCGCATGACACCAGTAGCAGACCGGGAGGACGCAACTATGTTCCTCCCAGTCATCCCCGCAACACATATCTTAGGGCGGCAAAACGCCCTGCGAACGAACCATACAGGCCAAAGGCAGCGGCCGAAAATTCCTAGTTCGGCCCTCGGATTGCCAACGCCCATGTCACCACGACAAAGTTCCCATTCAACGTTGGGAAATACAGTGGTTCGACCGACCCGGACGACCACATGAATGTCTTCATGGGCGCGGGCATCAACGGCCAGTGGGATGAACCCACTTGGTGTAATTTTTTCCCCCAGACCCTTACGGGCCTGGCCAGGGCATGGTTCGATTCTTTGCTAGTGGGATCACTGGATTCATTCGAGGACTTGCGTACCAAGTTCCTCGCACATTTTTGCCAGCAGCGACGCCACGAACGAGATTCGTGTGACGTCATGAACATCTGGCGAAGGGACGACGAATCGCTCGAAGCATTCGTCGTCCGATATAATAAAGAGTGCCTGGAGATAGGTGACGTGGCAGACCAGATGGCATGAAACCACTTCATCCGGGCCGTCAAAGACAGAGAGATGATCTTGACCATCTCTGGCAAGGAGGGCTTGCCCAAAAAATGGGAAGATGTCATGACCGCGGTCAAGAAATACGCCCAGACACAGCGGTCACTCGAACCGCATGTGGCAAAGGCAAAACCCCAAGCCGAAACATCCCAACAAGGGTCCAAGCGTAACAATAAACGCAACCGGGATGTCGGAAATCGCGATATTTCCAAACCATACTTCCCGCGAACCAACACGTCCGACCCAAAGAACTACAACCCCGCCCGAGACAGTCGGGCGTCAAAAAAAGAATCTCGGGACCGCAACTGGACCGAGATCACCATGTCGCCAAGTGAGGTCCTCCTTGCGGACCCACAGTTCTTGCGACCTGCCCAACCAATGAAGTCCAAGAAAAATCAGGACCTCACACTCTACTGTGAGTACCACAAGGACTCGGGCCACACCACCAACAACTGCATCAGTCTCCGACTGGAGATTGAGCGCGCCTTAAAGGAGGGGAAACTGCAACATCTTTTGCCAGGTGGGCAAAAACCCACCAAGCGCATTACCCCTCATGGCGAAGGTACCTCCTCCGGGAAGAGAACCATGCACGTGGCTTCCACCCACATGATCCACGGAGGCAAGGGCAGGCCGCGAAAAGCGGCAAGAAGGCCGGAATGTGACTGGAAAGACGAGCAAGTCGTCTTTCCACAAGTCCGAGGCGGACCGCGCGATAGGCGCGGCGTCGTCATTTCAGGCCAACTGGCACACTACTGCACCGAGCGTCTATTCATCGACCCGGGCAGTACATCTGATATAATCTACGAACAATGCTTCAACCAGTTCGACCAGGAGGAGTTGCAAGCAGTAGATTACCCGTTAACCGGGTTCGCAGGGGAAACTGTCTTTCCCCTAGGCCAGATTACTTTCCCTGTGCGTCTTTCCAGCGGAAACCGCACAAGGACAGAAGAGGTAAACTTCATGGTTTTACCTCACACCTCCAGATATGACGTACTCCTCGGGAGAGAATCCCAAGGAGATTTCAATATGATTACGTCGGTCCCCCACTCTGCGGTTGGTTTCCCAACCGAATTGGGGGTCGCGATAATCTATGCCCGCAGGGACGTCATGATGTCGGACGAAGTACGTCCGACCAAGGTCGCAAGGCCCACTCCCAACGACCAGCCAGAAAAATGGGTTTTCAACGCGAGATACCCAGAACAAAAGGTCACATTGGGTCACGCCTTGTCCCCGACCACCAAAGCGCAACTGAAGCAGCTTCTCTTCAGTAACCAAGACATCTTCGCGTGGACACCCGCAGACATGACCGGGGTCCCACGTGATATTGCGCAACATCACTTGAATACCATGCCAGGTATTAAGCCAGTGATCCAAGGCCAACGCCACCTTGGGTCAGCTAAAAATCAGGCGATGCAAGAGCAGATCGAAGAACTGCTCTCCGCAGGCATCCTGCGGGAAGTCAAATACCAGACTTGGTTGTCCAACCCAGTCATGGTAGAAAAACCGTCCGGGGGCTGGCGCATGTGCGTCGATTACAAAGACCTTAACAAAGCCTGCCCCAAGGATTGTTACGCACTTCCAGAAATCGACGAAAAGGTCGATAATCTCGCACCATTCAGGTGGAAGTGTTTCCTCGATTGCTACAAAGGATACCATCAAGTACAAATGGCAATCGAGGATGAAGACAAAACGGCATTCCGGACTCCCACCGGAAATTACTGCTACACAAAAATGCCGTTTGGGTTGCGCAACGCGGGCTCAACCTACCAAAAGTTGATGAACGACACTTTCCGCGGCCAAATAAGCAAAAGTGTCGAAATCTACATGGACGACCTGGTCGTCATGAGCATGGAAGAAGATGCCATGCTCACAGATATTGAAAGAACATTCCAAACTCTGCGAAGCGTTAACATAAAGCTCAATCCAGGGAAATGCTCGTTTGGAATGGAAGAAGGCAAATTCCTTGGATTCATCGTAACTAAAGATGGATTCAAGGTAAACCCGGAGAAAGTCCAGGCGATCGAGCGCATGCCATCGCCTTCATCGATGAAGGATATGCAACGGCTAGCCGGCAGGCTAGCGGCACTCAACAGATTCTTAGCCAACCACGCAGCTAAGTCTTATCCGTTCATCAAGACCCTGCGGAGCTGTTCAAAGAAAGAACAATTCCAGTGGACCGCAGAGGCTGAACAGGCCTTCCGGGAAATGAAGGAGTGTTTGATACAACTCTCAACTTTAACCGCACCACGCAAGGATGAGCCACTCATACTATACCTATCCGCCGCGGACAATGCGGTGGGTGCGGTATTAATAGTGGAGCGAAAGGGGGTTCAAACACCCATCTACTACATCAGCAAGATGCTCAACGACCCAGAGACGAGATACTCAATAATGGAGAAATTGGTGCTAGCATTAGTGCACGCTTCAAGACGGTTACGACGCTACTTCGTAAACCACGTCATCACAGTGCTAACCAATTACAGGATCGGCCCGATCCTCTCCAAACCCGACATCTCTGGGAGATTAGCGAAATGGGCAATCGAGCTGGGCGCGCACACGATACATTATAAACCGCGCCCCGCGATTAAAGGCCAGATCTTAGCTGATTTCGCCGCCGAAGTACCGGTGAATCGCATCCAAGAATGCGAAGAAGCACAAACTCCTGCACCACCGCCACCCTCCTCAGAGACATGGGCACTCTTCACAGATGGTGCCTCCAACGACGAAGGGGCGGGTGCAGGTCTGCGACTCGTCAGCCCTGACGGCCAAGAACTTACATATGCAATCCGCCTCGAATTCAAAAGCACAAACAACGAGGCAGAATATGAGGCTCTGTTAGCGGGGCTACGTTTAGCAGTCAAAATCGGCGTGCAACATCTGGAAGCCCACGTCGACTCTTTGTTAGTTGCAGGCCAAGTACGCGGCGACTATGCCGCAAAGGGGGATATCATGATCCTCTACCTCGAGCAAGTCCTGCAACTAAAATCCAAATTCGCTTCGTTCAATATTCGCCATATTAATCGAAGCGAAAACAAGTCCGCGGATGCACTATCGAAACTTGCATCTACCAGCTTCCAACACTTGGTAAAGGAGATACGCATCGAAATCCTGCAAAATCCTTCGGTACCCCTGCGCCAAGTCAACGTCATTCAATACGGTTCAACATCATGGATGACACCTATTATCGCATATCTACAATCATGTGTGACTCTCGAAAGCAAATCGGAAGCACGCAAACTACAATACAAAGCGTGCCATTATCAAATGGGAGACGGTATCTTATACCGCAAATCATACCTCGGGCCACTACTACGATGCGTCAACCCCCAGGATGCCACATACCTCATTCGAGAGATACACGAGGGCATATGTGGCATACACGCTGGACCACGCATGGTAGTGGCCAAAATCATGAATGCCGGGTATTACTGGCCCGGCATGCACCTGGACGCCGTCAAAGAGTTGCGCAAGTGCATCGACTGTCAACGTCATGCTCCAAAAACCTTGCGGCCAAAAAACAACTTAGTCCCCGTCACAACCGCATGGCCCTTTCAGAAATGGGCAATTGACGTTGTGGGACCTTTCCCTGACGCCCCAGGTGCGGTTAAATTTATCATAGTAGCGGTTGATTACTTCACCAAATGGGTAGAAGCAAAACCACTCGCCTCAACCACTGCTATGATAACAAGAAAGTTCATTTGGGAACACATCATCTGCCGTTTCGGATTACCAATGTGCATTGTCACCGATAACGGCACCAACTTCGCTGCCGACGAATTTCAAAAATGGCTAGAAGAACTACATATTGAGCACATATTCTCATCAGTCGCACACCCGCAAGGGAACGGCCAAGTTGAGAGTATCAATAAAAGCCTAGTCGAAGGGATCAAGGCACGGTTGGGAACGGCCAGGCGTGGCTGGGTCGATGAACTCCCAAGTATCTTATGGGCTCACCGTACAAGCCCAAAAACAAGCAATGGGGAAACACCCTTCAGCCTAGTCTACGGTTCGGAAGCGGTGATCCCCGCAGAAGTAGGTCTCCCCTCTCCTAGAATGTTGGCTATTGAAAAACTAGACAACAACATGGAACGCAGGATCGATTTGGACCTCTTGGAAGAAAGGCGCGAAAACGCTGCCATCAACGAGGCCAAATATAAATCCAAACTTGAAAAGTACTACAACGCGCGCGTCCGCGTTTGTACTTTCAACCCAGGAGACTACGTCCTACGCGACAATGAGGCATCTAATGCCGAGCGCCCAGGCAAACTCGCCCCCAAGTGGGAAGGACCCTACCTCATCAAAGAGGTCTTAGGGAAAGGCGCATACAGATTGCAAACACTAGAAGGCGAACCTATCACACGCACATGGAATGCACAACAGCTTCGACGCTGTTATATGTAAGCCATGTTCTTACATTTCTCTATGTAACCTATCGGGCCGCAGGCCATTTGCAAATAAATAAATAAGCAACTTTATACATTATTGTTTGTTATTACTATTACAAATGCGTGTTCCACTTTGCGGTATCCCAAAAACAGATTGGCAAAATCTTCATTCGCGATACCCATACAAAGTGGTAACCACAGACAAATATTGTAATAGGCCATCAAAAGGCAAAAAGACTTGCATGATCATCCGGCCGGATAAACAAGTTTTTGTTAAACACTTAAACACAATTCCTGAGCCCAAAAAGGCAAACAATGGAATTGACGCGGACTCATACGACAAAGGTATGGAGTACACTTGACCCCATCCACGAATGGGTAGAGTTCCAGATATATAAGTTTTTACAAAGCTTACACACTTCTAAGAACCCCAACGCGGTAAATACTAGAATTGACGCGTACTCATACAACAAAAGTATGAAGTATACTTGACCCCGTTCATAAATGGGTAAAGTTACGCATACATACGTTCAGATATGCAAGAATTAAAAACACTTGTATAAACTGAACAAAGAAACTTTGTATTCAAAAAATTCAAGCACCTAACATGATGCTTAAATGAATTTACATAAAGTTCCTATCCTATACAAGAGGAATACAAAAAGGAGGCACAATAGCCAACCTAAACCCTATTTTGTACCGCTGGTTCCCGCATCTCCTCCGGCACCACCAGCGGGTTCTTCCTCTTCCACATCCGGATAAAGCATCCGCAAGCGGTCAACATAGTCCGCAACCTCCAAACAATCGTCCAGTTCCCCTACACAGGCAAGGGGCGTATCATAAAAGGAGGCTACGGCCGCTTTCAGGCGACCTTCGGTATCCACATCACGGTACCCGGATGCCTGATCAGTATAACCACCTGCGGATAATACATTGATATGCCCAATGCAGCGGTTATAACCAGCCTTAAAGCCAGCATCGCGCGCACGTTCCTTAACCAGGTCCAAACCAGATGCGGTCTCAGGGGCATTCATGATAGCCTCAACAATCTGCAATAAAAAGATCATAAGTCTTGGATACTAACCTAAGCAAATGCAAAGGCAACGGATACTTACACGCGCGATGCCGTGAGTCCGCAACCACTCACGGTCAGCTTCCAGCTGGTTAAAAGAGGACACCAAGGCATCCTTGGCCTCAGCAGCGGCGTCAGCCCGCTTCTCCGCAGCAGACACGCGGGCAGTAAGGTCTGTAACCTCGACCTCCCGGGCCTGAACCTCAGCCTGTTACAAAAACAGCAAACAGTTCACTCGATAAGTATTTTCAAAACAATAGAGGACGAAAGTAACAAAGTTAAAGAAACGTACCTGCAGACTGTCAACAACTTTGCCTAAACGAATGCGCTCCGCATTCGCCTCTTCAAGAGCCTTGGAAGAACGGCTCCCCTTCTCTGCGGCCTCTTCAAGGGCCTTTGAGGCACGAGCCCCGGCTTCTTTGGCCTCTCCAAGCGCCTTCAGGGCGTCGGCCTTCGCCTGCAGCGCTTTAACAGAAATGGCCTCAGCCGCAGCCTTCTCCTGGCTCAAGGTTGCGTTCGCTGCCTTGGC
Source organism: Helianthus annuus (assembly GCF_002127325.2). NCBI lineage: Eukaryota > Viridiplantae > Streptophyta > Magnoliopsida > Asterales > Asteraceae > Helianthus > Helianthus annuus. Next base: position 155,896,988 of record NC_035445.2, read on the forward strand.
ATTTGTCAACTCCTGCCGAGCATGAAACAGAATGTCATTCTGCTTAGCCCACGATGCATTCCACTTCTTGCGCTCATTGGACATTTTTTCATTCCAACTCTTGCGCTCATCAGCAAGAAGTTTAGCAAGGGTACGCACCTGTTTCAGCTGGGCAGCGGCAGCCCATTCAGAAGTCTGTTTCTGCTGCTCAAAAGCAGCCTTGTCCTTCTCGAGCTGCTCCGCACCCGCACGAGCAGCCTCAACCAACTTCTCCGCCTCGGCCCGCATGCGAGCAGCTTCTTCCTCGCGGCGGCCCAGCACCTTATAATCTTCCAAAATGGCATTTGCCACAATAGAAGTCCCTACCAGCATTGATGAAAGCTGGTTAATACGCAGCTCTCGGGGTGCGACACGGGCACGCTCGACTTCAAAAGGGGTGCCCAGACCACCCAGAATCTCCCTACATGCCGCATGGTCGTTAGAAATATCGTCCCCCTGCATAACAGTCCAGGGGGTCGGTGATACACCATACTGCGACCCGGGGAGTATGTGCGGTAGTAATACTCCAATTCAGACTCCCCAGGCTGAATTGGAGGCCCGTCATAACCCGCACCACCAGCAGACGAGCCGCTACCCTTCTCCCCAGCAGGAGACTTCTGCGGCTCAGCATCCTGCTGCCGCACCTCAGCATCAGACTTCTGCTTACCGGCATCTGAAAACCTCAAGTTCAATCCATCACCCTCATCAGGAGAGATCAGATTGTCCGAGGAATCCACAGTGTCAAAAATCCGGTCAGCAGTCGTCTCCACCGTTTTCTCCAAGGGGGGATCGCGAACCGGCCCAACAAAAGGGGCCGTAGGCTCCTTGGGCGCGACCGTCTCCTTCGATACACCCGCACCCGCAGCAGCGGTATGCGGAGGAGACGCAGGGAAGTCGAAAAAAGAATACCCCGCATCTCGGGATTCTGCAATACAAAGAGTATTCAATGAGTATTTCCCACCCATTGTACATACAAAACAAGGAAAAGGGATATACTTACCAGCAGCAACCGCAGGTTTCTTCTGCACCGGAGCAACTCTCCTGGTCTGCAGTCTCTGCCTTTTCAGTTCACCACCACCAGCAGCTTTCTGCTCTGGCCCCCTTTTCTCTCCAACAACGGGGGGAACCACAGCAGTTCCACCCGCAGCCGCACCACTACCTATAACACCCAAACCCTCAAGGGTGTCAGATACTACGACGTAATCGGTATATCCCCGAGAACAAGATTGATAGGTACCTGCGGCTTCAAAAACTGAAGAAGGGGCAGCTGAGCCTTCAACACTCCCCTTACCACGACCCCGCACGGTCTTCTTCACCGTTTTCTTCTCCACAGTCTTTTTGGGGACGCGTTTCTCAAACTTCCCCAAATCCGCAAGGATACCTGGATTAACACAATCAACAGAACCAGTCAAAAAGATAAACTGAAAAAACTAATGCCACGTAAGACGTACCTCTTGCGTCCTCCGGAACCGGGGCATCCAGCACCGCTTTCGACGGCACGCGGAAGTTCTTCAGAATTTCAAGGTTGAAACCTTTCTTCAGCTCAACCGCAATCAGTTCAACCTGGCCCTTGAAATCGGGCTCAAACATCCTCCACAAGCCAACCGCATCCGCTGATACATGCATGCAAGTTACTACAAAGACTTGGGAAATAAGGAAAATAACAAGGTGTAAAGAGCTTACCACCACCCTGTTCCCGCAAAACGGGCCTTTCCTTCCTATCCGGTCTGGAGAGCATCATCCGCAATATCCACAGTTGATCATTATCCAACTTCTTGAGTTCAATAGGCCGCAGCCTAGAGAACCAGTCCACGGTCTTCGCGGAAGCAACAGGAATATCTTCATCAGAAACTCCAACGTTGACATTCCTGAAAGACATGCTAGCATAGACCGCACAGGCTTTCACGTAGAAGAACCTCTTCTTCCAGCCTGTCACACCCTTAGGGGGCGTCATCAATTTCAGACTCCCATGCCGTTGAGTAAACGAGAAAAAACCGGTGTTCACCGTCAACTGGTAGAACCGCCGGAAATTCTCCACTGTAATGGGCAGGCCATGGGCACGGAATGTGTATTCAAAATTCCGAATTCGGAACATTCCGAAAGGACTAAGTTGGGAGATATGGAGGTGATAATACTCCAATACCTCCGCCACAAACACCGTCACCGGCAACCTAAGGTTGCCGTCGTTGAAAAAATCAGCCCACAAGGTTATATAACCGGCCGGAGCATCGGCACCGGTGTCCCCCACTTGTGGGTAAGTAGCATTCCAGTCTTTGGCCATCTGCACAGTGGCCATCAGGGTTTTAAAACCACCCTTTGACCACTTCAACACCGGTAACCCACCACCGGGAACGTCAACGTCATAATCTTCGTCTTCATCAGCCGATACTACCGGCTGTTCAGGGTTTTCACCCTCCACATTGTGTGGATTTGACGGTTCAGCCATCAGAAAATATCAAAAATATGGAGGAACGTGAGTCGAAAAACCAAAACCCTCACTGGAACTTCAAGGAATTTCGTCGGAGAAGACAGAGAACAGGTTTTCTCTCACCGGCAAATTTTTTGAAATTTCAAACAAGTGAGGGGAAACCACGAACGGTTTCCCCTTATATACCCATCGCAATTAATGCGGAGGGAGAAAACAAATGATCACGTTCAAAAAGGGCGAATCGTATGACACCACGTGTCGAGCGCCGTTTCCGCTGACGGTTATCACGCGCGCGTGGCCGCCCACGCGCCTGACACAAGAGACGTTTACACTCTTCGCTACAGTGCATTTAATGCCTCGGGCAGTGCAAACGTCCTTTCATTTCAGCACATGCCAGGAAGATCTCACCAACTTCCACCAACTCACACGTGCGATCAGCCACGCATGCAACAAAAAGCGACTACATTATCCACTTATAAGCGGCATGCGGTTTCTCTGGTATACCGCACCATAACCCATACCGCATGTCGTTTTTTAACATACCCCTAAAAATAGGTAAAAATATATATCTCTACACTATAAGGGGGTATAATACCTATCCGCACTACCCACGAGCACACGTGGAATATGCGGACATGACACACACGAGCCCGTTCAGGTGTGTCAGATGCTCAGAACCAACGTTGGCCGTTGGACTGAACCGCATCTCGGACACAGGAGAACCGCATTGCCTTCATTCTCTTCAAGCTTCAAATCCCTCATGTCCGGTTCACAACCGCAGAGGGTACATGAACACCTTCTTTAACAACAAGAAGGAAGTGAATGCACGCGAACGCACATCAGCAACCCTGTCTCCTGAACCTTCAAGAGCTACATCTGAGCCACACCCGCTTCGAGCAAATGTGGTAATGCAAAACCACAGACACTCACGAGGAGCTACGGACATAACCGTAGCTTCCGCAGAGTGGTTGCTACGGAAGAGCCAAGCTCACTCCACATCACCGAACAATGCTACTGCAAGGCAAACTCGGTATTGGAGCGGGAAGGTAAGTGGCTACAAAACGAACGCAGAACAGCGCTCTAAATAAACCCTCGTCGAACAACAAGCGTCCGAACAGCGGTAACAAGTCTGCTTATGACTTTGTTAGCCCGACTATGGGCCGCATAGAATAAACAATGGTGGGCATACCCTTGCCTATGACCATGTTTATTTATCCATAGTACGAATATACATTGTTCGACCAAACATGGCCAACAATGACGCAACGAGGTAACCGCAAAGAACGTGCAGTTACTAGAGAGCTATGACGATAAACACGAAAACCCAACAAAAAAGGGATCGTCGTCTCATAACTAGATGCTGAACATAGAGCTTGAGCAAAGCACTTGCAAGCATCAACAACTCTTGATCCCAGTCTCAAAGATTGGTCCAAAAGTTTGTTTTCTTCTTCATGCACCAATTCAACAATTGGTATGAAGAAAAGCCACCTTTAAAGGATGGGAAACCTCCACATACCTTCGAACCACCATCTCAGAGGTTGGTTCGAAGTTTGTGCAGCATTAC